>NW_009610294.1:0-26062 GCF_000690535.1 Cariama cristata
TGCCAGCTGGGGTTAAACCATGACACTGAGGAGATTAATCTCTCTGTCTTTCTCCTCAAAATACATGCTTCCCTTGAAGTTACTTAGTGTATGCAGAATGTGAGATTCATTTTTTTTTCTGACTGACAGTACCACCATGGTCAAAAGAACTCATCTTTTCAGAGGTGCCATGTCAGCATGGAGATTTTGCGTTTGGTTTTGTTACAAGCTTGTGCAATAGGTCCTGGAGGTCAAGATTAGTTCCTTGCTCAACACTTCACGTACCAAAATTTATGTAGCAGCTTTTTGGACCTCCATGCGCAGTTTTTCTTTATATGATACTGTTGATAAAACCTGACTTTGGAAAGCTGCCTCTTATTCAGGTGGGGACTCTGACTGCTTTTCAGACTAGCAAATGTTTATTGCTTGCTTGTAGCCATCTGTTGAATGAATCATGGTAGATACAAATGGTTAGTGAAGGAAAAAGGCTCTTTTATTCTGACTGCGATAAATGCTCCTTGCCCTCTGTCCCGTAGAGTCAGAACCTGGGTGTGGGTCCACTGGGCTCCCTGACCCAGGGGAGCTGCGAGGCAGGAATGGGACTGGCCCTTTTTGGGACCAAAGGCAGAGTGTGGCTGAGGGGGGTCCTAGCTGTGCCCTGTGGGATAACCTGCTTGAGTCCAGGTGTGCACACACATTGCCAGGGTGCTTAAAACCAACCTCTGTGGAAAAATAAGGTACAGGTAAGTAACCTTGCTTTGTTAGTCACTGCTTGTTGAAGAACACTTCCTCTTGTGAACTGCTGCAGCCTTCTCCCTCACACACTACTGAACTTTGTTGAGGTGCATTCAAATAGTTGGACTTAATTGGACACTGTGCTGGTTTTAATATTCAGTTCTGGAGCTCTTTTTCATTATAGAGGGAGGAGATTATTCCCTGAACCTTGCTTTTGCACTGCAGATCAGCCTTCACATAGAACTTGGCCAAAAAATCCCTCAATGAAAGGAAATTGTGTGTGTTGCCATTTTCTTTAATGCAGCTGTTTATATGTAACACACATAAGTAAAGAATGCTTAGAATTCCACATGGTAAAACCATTTCAGATAGTTTTTGGTTTGGGGTTTTAGACCTTGCTTTTTACTTTTATTCTTAAATAAGTCACAGAATATTACAAACTAACTGCTGCTGATTGTACTTCATGTATTTTTGATAAAATACCAAGATTTTACTTTCAAAAAAGAAAATGCCTCTAAACTTACTAAAGATTTCTTTTGTGAGAGAAACTTTTTCCTGGGATTCAACTCTTTGAGAAACAAATGGAGAACTAGTAATGTTTTGAAAGTAACTAATGAGGCATTTTCTTGGTCTTGCAGTTGTTGCATGTCTCCAGGAGGTGGCACGTAGTAACTATTAAAAACCCGTAAAAGCCTTGCTGCCTGTCTGAGGTGCAGTTTGTCACCAGCTCAAAAATGAACCAATCTCTAGTTTGTCAGCATCACCAACTGCCATAGGATTACTGGAGCTTTAAATGTTATTCCTCTGCCTGATGTTGAGTGTTCCTGAGTGAGAACTGTATAGCTAAGGGTTTTTTTTCCCTCTACCATCCATTACCGCTGTAGAATTTGCTTATTAAAATCAAAGTATATTCCACTCGACTTCTAGAAAGAAAGTGATCCTGGAGTAGATGTTATTCAATCCTCCAAGCTCTGATATGAGTGCTTCACTCTGCTCATGTTCTAATGACTTGGTAGATGAATTGGAGCCTTTTCAAGGTTGGAACTATTGGGATGGTTTCTTGGTTTGTTTTGGTTTTGGTTTTTACTAAATGTTTTTGTTTTCATTATTTCCTCCTAGGTTACAACTCTTCCAAACTCTCTGGTTGGAAACACCGTGCCTCGCCAAAGGATGCGGAAGCGGGCAAAAGTTTTATCTTTGGCTAAAAGGTACTTGGGCTTCTGGGAAGTGGAAAATTCATGCCATGGAGGCAGCTTTTGTGGTTTTTTGTTTGTGATGTGGAAGCTATCCCTAGCATAGCACTTTTCTGTAGTTGCTGTTTTTTCACAGTCCTGTCAGCTGTGTATCAGCCTGGCTTTTTGCTGGGAAGTTTGCTGAAATGGAGTGGTTTATGCACACAGCACTGTCTCTAGTTTTACTGAAGAAAGGCACGAGGGTGGAATGCTACTGTTTTATCTGATGGATAATGTGTAACTTGGCATGGTGTGCATTTAGTATTGCAGTCAACCTCTGGTGTCGCTATACAGCCCGTACTTAAGGCAAAAGAGGAGACTTCCTGAACCTTCTGACTTGTGTTTTTCTTTGTAGGATTCTGCGTATTAAGAAGGAGTGTCCAACTCTGCAGCCGAAAGAACCACCTCCCTCTTTGCTAGAGGCAGATCTGACTGAATTTGATGTAAAGAATTCCCATTTGCCATCGGAAGTCCTGTACATGCTTAAAAATGTTAGGTAATGTTAAATGGGAAGATAAGTTTGGATTTTGGTTTTGCCAGACGTTCAGGTGATCTAAGTATCTGGCAGTTTGTGTCAAGTTTTAAATTTTATCCCTGCATGGTCAGAATCTTTAAGTAGTTGACTGAAAATTCTGAGCATGAGGAAAGAATAAATGACTTCTAATTTTCCAAAAATGTTAAGAGAAGAGTTGAGTGCATTAAAAAAAAAAAAAGCAAACAAAAAACCCTAACAAACCTGTAGATTAATGGCCTAAATTTGGGGATGGTGATAATAATAAGGCTATTCTAACATTTCTGTTAGTGCTTTTTAAAAATTTGAAAATTTCTGTTAGTGCATTTTAAAAATTCCCTTTAGACTATAACACAATTTTTTTGCTACAGAAAAGCATCATAATTAGTTAATGTTAATTGGATACCATACTGACAACTCTCTAAACTGCAGAATCTTTTACTTCTCCGGCCAAAAAGGTTGCAACTTAATCCCCACAGCGCTTTGGTGGGTTAAGCAGAAGGGATGGTCTTTGTGCCTGTTCAGTAAGGGGTTAAATTTGCTGACACAGCAAAGAGGATGAGATCTTCCAATCTGTAATTTTGGTTTTTTTTGTGTATGTTCATTTTTCTTCCAATTATGATGTAATTTAGTCCCAAAGGTCATGCATACGGTAATAAAACTGCTGTTTAAGTAATCTAAATGTTCTGTTGTGGAATTATGATCACCTATGGCTAATTGACATTGCACTAGAATTTGATTGATTGATCCTGTTAATGTGAGCTAGTGGAGCTATGTGGAGGACCCTTCTGGTGCTGTGCACAGAATGATCAGGTTTAAGATGTGTATTGCTGTCTGCCTGGTAGTGACTGACTAGTTTCAGTATTGAAGGAGTCCAGTTGCATATTACCTGCAGGAGATCAAATATTCCAAACTTACAAGTATATGCAGGTGACAGGAATTTTTCTCTTTGTTTTCAGTATTTCTTATGTGTTCTGGTCATGTGGACATGGTAGCTGTACTAAAAGGGAAACTTTTCTCATGCAATGTGTGAATCTTGCAGGTTTTTATATTTCTTCTCCTTCAAAAGCCATGCTGGTGTTTGCTTGAGGAAGACTGGATATACTTCCTTCTGAGCCTGCTGGCATTGCTGGGAGTGCTACTTGATAAGGAACTCCAGTATTTGCAGTTTTCAGTGTTTCACAGCACTCTTGCACTTCTGTCTTGGGGAGTTCTGCTCCTTCTGCCGTGCTGTTGGACTGCAACACCTGACTCTGGGGTTCCTGTGCTATTTGTGTCTGAGGGCTTTGCTAATTCAGGAAGGATTTTCCAAGGGCAGTGGCTGATTTTAGATTTCCTTTTGCATTTTCTTTCCTGCAGGGTCCTTGGCCACTTTGAGAAACCTCTTTTCCTGGAACTGTGCAAGCACATGTTTTTTGTGCAATTGCATGAAGGTGAATACATCTTTCGTCCTGGGCAGCTGGATAACAGCATCTACGTTGTGCAGGATGGCAAGCTGGAAGTTTGCATTCAAGAAAGTGTAAGAATAAACGGATCTGTGGTTCTTGAGATAAATCTGTTGGCATGAATCATTAAGCATTGATTAAACTTAGGCATTTGAATCACAGTGATTTAGAAAGGATTACTTCCAGCTACTTCAGGGCTGTGATATTTAGAAAGATCAAGGTTTTTAGCTGTGGTCCCCTGTATCTTAGATGAGAGAGTGAAACACAATGCTGGTCGGGCGTTCTGAAATGTCCTCACATACTCTAGTTGCATAGTTACTGAGAGAGAACAGGGTGCAAGACGGGCTTTGCATAGCATTGGAAACGTTCTCCATTTGGATGGTAGTTGTATAAAATAGTTAGGTATACAGAGCAGGAGAGAGTGAGTACACTTCACTCCATGATATTCTAGCATGGTAGTTAGTGGGATTGCCTGGGAGGTGGAAGATTCAGATTCGCTTTTGGGTAGACAGCGAAAAGAAATGATGGCTTGTTTTATGAGTGAGTCTTAAAATGTTGAATGCTCGTCCTTGTGATCCCTTTTGCCAATTTAGAATATTTTTTTTTCCTTCATTCTTACTGATTGACCTTTGAGTTTAGCTTTAACATGTGAGCAGTTTTCTGATGGCTGAAAATGGTACAATTTACAAACACAAAACCCTTGCAAATTTGCTGATTTCTGTATATTTTTGCATTTTGCTGTTCTTTGTTTTGTACTACCTCTTGACATGTAATCCCTCGATAAAGGGAGCTAATTCTGTCTCAGAGGGAAGGAAGCTTTTTTTTTTTGGTTGGTTGTTACATAGCAAAGACAAGCACGTCACATCTCCCCCTAGACAAAACTGGCTTTTAGTTTCTTTTAATCTATCACTTTTAGAATGGTGGTTTAAAACTTGGTGATTTGAATTAGCACATTTCCATCAGAGCAGAGAGAAAACAAGCATCCAGGTTATAATGGGGGAACCATTTCTTTTCGGGCTGCTCAGAGTATCTGGGAGAATGAGAGCAAGTTAGGCTTTCTAAAATGCTCCATATATGCCAACTATGCAACTGTGAGCCTGCAGTAATCTTCTATCCTACACTTGCAGGATGGAACCGAAGTGGTTGTTAAGGAGGTGCTGGCAGGAGACAGCGTCCACAGCCTTCTCAGCATTCTGGATGTTATCACAGTAAGTTCTTGAACATGCAGGTTTTCTGCAGTGCTGCTTTATGTCACAGAGCCTGTTGGGGGAAGGAGGCTTTGAATATTGCTGGGAGAGAATAAGAATGGAAAATGTTTCTTTGACCAAATATTTTCCTCCTCCCAGGCCTTCACAGCTGTAAACTTAGCTCTGTGGTACATAAGTGGGTATGTGCTTGACAGTATAACACTGGCTATTTCTGATAAGCAGTAGGATTTGAATTATTCTTTTATGGCTGGAAGACTGAGGTATGGTTTGATTTGCTGAAGGTCACAAAGCAGTCAGGAGGAGGACCGGGTTAAGACCCAGAAGTCTAGGCTTTTACACTATTTGATTTGTTACTTACTGAATTTACTTTTATGTAGTCTAATGAAAATAAATATGAGGGTTGTTATTACTGTGATTATACTGTGAAACCAGTTGATGGATTTAATGTTCTCCTAATATGTTAATGTTGCTGCTGACCATCTGAAGGTTGTACTCTTTGGCAGGTGACAAAGTGAGCTAAATGCTAGCTGGTCGTATTATTGCACAAATTAGCGGTGTGGATTTTGTTTCAGTTGGAATTGCAATGATGGTTTTGCTGAAATTGTCACAGTGCATCTGTTTAGGAATACCAAAATTGAAGGTGATGAATTCATCGTCTTCGATAATACGCAAGCACTTAAAGTGCTTATTTGAAGGATTTTGATAGTTTAGAGGATGAAGATAATCTAATCAATAAGTTGTTCATATTTGACCTTGTATCATGTTTCTCTTGTGCTTGCCTGTCTCCTTTCATTAAAAGGTGCTGTTATTCTTCGTGTAAGTAGTTTTAATGATTCTGTGAAATGTTCTTTGCCACTTTTAGATGCAAGCATGTATCTATCTATCTATCTAATTTCCATAAAACCTATCGAAAGTGATAAACAATTTTTAAGCATGGTCATGCCTTCTTCTGTAGAAAGTAATGGCACATGAATAATTTGGACTGTACAAGTCTAGTTCTTGCTGTGAAATCCATATTAATAGCAGATTTAGATGTATCTTTGCCCTTGTTATTTCCACCAGTCAATTTTCTTAACAATATTCTAAAGAGCAGGACCATCATATAGGAACATGAATACTAGTCATGTTCTTTTCCTGTATTCTTTTTGAATAATCAAGAAGAAATCCTTCTTGAATAACAATAGTTTGTGGTTTTGGTTTTTTAAAGGGTAGTTGCTGTTGATTTTGTGTTGTGGTGGGGCTTTTTTTTCTTATTGATTGGTTTGTTTGTTTTGTTTAATTCTCATTCTGTCATTTTTTTTTTCTCTTTCTCATTAGTTATACCACTGGTAAATCAGAAAATAAAAATCATTGAAAGTGTGTTGAAAAGAGTTATCAATGTGCAGAAGAGTATATAACCAAAAACCTTGCAAATTTTTTTGCTAAAGTAACTTGTTCTCATTTATTTTTATAATTCTCTTTTCTCCCTTGTTTCCCAGCTTTGTGAACTGGTGGTTTTATTTCTGTTTTTCCTCTTCCTTATGCTCCTTACTGACTTTAGATATAGGAGTAGCATGAAGGTGGGCAAGGAGAGAGAAAGTAGCATTGATCAAAATAGAGGAGACTTCTCAGTGGCACTCCAAGTTAGTGAATGAGTCCTAGAACTTCCTGCAGATACTGTAACCTTAATTAAGTTTAGCTGTACCACCAAACACATGGATATGACATGAAGAAAGAATTTGTTCAGAGAGGATTTGAGTTGTCTGAGCTGAATTTGTGATTCCTTTGATTTTTGTAATACATGAAGTCAGGCCAATCCCCCCTTGGTTCAGAGATGTGCAAGAAAATTGAAGTTGCTGCAAGAAGTGGTGACCTCTTGTTGTTGGATCTAAACAAAAGGTCACACAAGAGGTACTTTTCTAATGTAGTTTTCCAATTTGCAATCTACTAAATACAAAGATACCAGCTGTGACATAAGACTTGTTCTGTATTTCACTTATTCTGAGAACAGATAAATACTGCTTTCTCAAAACTCGAAGGAGAAACTGGGAGCTTTTGAATCCAAGTAGATGCTAGCCCTTTTCTGGTATTTTGGAAGAATTCTGTGTTGTAGTTAATCTGACTCTGAATTGATACTGCCTCAAATACTAAAGAAGCCTCCGAACTGAACATTGTTGATGTCCATGCAAGTGTTTTCAGAAGCTGTTGCTGAGTGCTCACTCTACCCGTGTGTGCAGTCAGATCTTTTTCCTGAAAGGTTGAATTTTCATTCAGAGTTGAATGGAACAAATAGAGACGGTGTTTGATGCTGACTGCTAGAGCTTGGAGTTTTACTCTTCTTTTGTCCTCCATGTGGAGATGATATTTGGAAAACTGTAAGCAGGTGGCATGGTTGGAATGAAAAAGAAGAGACTGGGAGGAATATTGATCAATTTCCAGTGGCTGAGGGGAAAGAAAAAAAAAAGAAAGTCTGAGAATTAAAAGAAGCTGAAAAAACACTTGGATAAAGGTGAGCTTGCAGGGCTCAAGTCTGTTTAAATGGCAGTGGACAAGATAGATGAGGTTATAAAGAAGCGATTGATTGCTGCAAGAACTGGGGGTTGCAACAGTGTTGGTGTAGTGTGGAGAATGGCGGGTAGGAGCGGAGGAAGACAAAACCCAGGCAATGGGAATAGGGAGAATATGCCAGATTTTGGGTACAAAAGGAGTTACCGCTCCAGGGAGGAGAATGTAAGGTACCTGTGTCTCTTGTAGCAGACTTCTTAACCAAATTCATTTAGATTTGGCCATTAGCTGTCATCTGATTTCAACTACTACTTTAGCTGTGACATTTGTCACCTACAATATTTAATTACTCTGCAGCTCTTAGAACAAGACAGAAGTAAATAGTTACCTGTGTTGAGAACAAAAAGTTCTCTGCTGAAAAACCCTAGTTCACTACTGATTATAACTTAACTGTTCCTTGTGACCTCAGTGTGTGATTGTAAAATAATATAATTTAAACGTTGTATTCTCCGTGTGCTGCTGATTACATTATATTTGAGACAACTGACAATTACGGGAACATTTCCTCTTTGCATTCCTCTGACAGCTTTTGGCATGTTCCAAACCAATTAGATGTGGTTGGCCCTTTCAAAAGCAGGCTGCTCTCATGCAGGGATTTCGAAAAGGAAAAATTGTTATGCTGAAAAACTGAAGGGATAGGCTGTTGTTTGGCAAAAGAAGCTGCTACGTCATTATCTATTGTTATCCTAAAACTGGTTTTCAGAGAAACTGTCAGCATTAGTCTATCCTCAAACAGGCACTGTTCAGAAAAAAAACCAAACACTTTACTGGGTAGACTGTAGATCATATAAATGTGATATACAGTGCTTATTTTGCCCTTTTCAGTAACTGTTATGGAACACTATTAAACTTAATGCTTATCCTTTGTCCAGCGACGAAAGATTTAATAGATTTCTCTAGTTTTTCACCGTGTATTTAGCGTAGAGATCAGTAGGAAATACAATTGATGGCAGATATAGCAATGTATGTACTTAAAAGCAGACTATGTACATTTTCTTTTACATTGAAGTATAAAAGGAATTCTAAATGACTTCTTCATCTAAAGCCAGGCTTTAAACTGGCCTGTAAAAGAGAAATGTTGTATTTATTTTTGGGTACAGCAAAAGCACAGAAATGTCATTTGTTAATTTCTTTACTTAAAAGAAACTTGGGACAACTGAGGACGCCTGGTAGCTTTGCATTGTAGGTCAAAGAGATGTTTAAAATTTCAAATCCCTCAGGAACTTGAAAATCAAAGCTATTAATATCATCCCCAGATTTTATAAAAAGGTCAGCTGAAGTTGATGTAATTAAGAAATTGGTTCCAATTAATTTAATTTAGTTTTAGAATCTGCTTCATCGTGACTTCCAGACCAGCAGGCAGACAGAGCTGTAGCTTTATTTTTCAGAGTGGTTATAGTTGTACAGAATGTTTGGTTTTGCTGTATTCTTTAGGCAGAAATTCTTTTGCAGTGATTGTGTTTAATTGTCTGATGCTCTGGAGGACTTGCAATTTTTTTCATTGGTAATCAGCATGTAACATCTGTGTGTTTAGTGTTTGGAAAAATTTGCTTTCTGCTATTCAGGAGGAATGGAAGTTTCAGAAGCTGTAAGGAGACTGTTAGAGTAGAAACTCCATTTCTTACTTAGCTCCTGCTCTGTACCACAGAAGGACTCCTTTTATCTTAGAAATATTGGATAAATCAATATTTCATGTATTAGTAAATGAATTTATGACTTATAGATATTCTTTTCAGCATTTAATAATGGGGTAGAAAGGGTGTTGTCTGGAGTTTTTTATCCAAGTGTTTTGCAGTGGGTTTTTGTTAAAATCTATTCTGATGCAAGGGGGAAAATCCTAAACCAGAGGCTTGCCTCCCAGTGTAAAAGAATCGCTGTATTCTACCCACTTACAGTTTTATCTTTCATTGGTTTGTCAATTCTCCATCTGTTCTTCGAGCAACTCAGGATGGTCTCGACCCAGTTTCTCTCAAGTAAAGAGAAGTTGTTTGACTTTATCATTTGGAATATTTCATATATACATATATGAATATATATGAAGATACATGTATATATCTTAGAACACAAGAAGTCTGACTGATTTTTGTCTTATTCCATTATGTATGTAATTACTACACAATTTTGTTACATTATATTTTTTGCTGATTGTATGAGTCTATGATTGTTATTGCAGCAAACGGCTTGGTCATCAGTACAGATAACAAAATCAACAAAACCTCTTCTCTCTGCAGCCTTGAATAGCTGGAAGTTGAAGCTACTTCTGAAGCCTGGCTTTGTCTGTAATGAAACTGTAAGAGAGTTGACAGACTAGCCAGTTCCCCTTAACCTGATACACCACCTTGTAGCTCTTATTTCTCTACCTCTGTCTCTGTTTAATGCTAGTGAAATTGCTGGTGTGAATTCACCTGATCATGCTGCCCTCATTACACCACCTGTAGGTCATGGAGCATAAGGTCAAGGCTTTTTGTGGTCAGATGATGTCTGTCAAGCATATACAATATCAGAGTAGAAATTTGGGAAGCGATTGGGAAGAATTGGGTCAGATAATTGGTGGATTAACCTTGTGTCTTGGAAACTTTCTATTAGGGTCATCCTGCTCCTTATAAAACAGTCTCAGCCCGCGCAGCCATTCCGTCCACTATATTGCGACTTCCAGCAAGTGCCTTTCAAGATGTCTTCCAGAAATATCCTGAAACTCTTGTTAGAGTGGTACAGGTAAGCTTCGTTGTGGAGTAGAATTGGGGGGGAGGGGAGGGGGAGGGAATCAGTCTAATTTCGAAGTTATAAGGAAGACATTTTGAAGTTCAGCAAGCTCATCATCCTTTTGCGGATAATGGAACTGTTCGGTGTAACTTCTTTTCAAGATTTGGACTAAATCTGCTATTCCTCTCGCTCTTAGAGCCTTAGACTTATTGATGTCAGCATTAATCCCATACAGGAAGAAATAATTCATATATATATATAGACACATTGAATCATGTGATAGCCTCTTGAATCAGCCTGACCTGCACCGTAAGCTTGTTGGTCCTGGTGGAGCAGAATGTGCTGGCATGGGCACTGCATCATGGTTATGCACCAACAAGGCTTTGAAATGGCTTAGAATATGGAAAAGACTGTTGCATATTCTGAAAAAGGACTGATGTATCTTCAGAAGCTGTTTGAGGGATGGTGCTTTGTAAAAGTCACAAAATTCAGACTGATGTGAATTTCCACTTCAGAAGCAATTGTTAGCATCTGAGGAAAGAGCTGTACTTTGTATTAAAGTTCACTTTCCTTTGCTTTGCAGGGGATTAGACAGTTCTCAAGTGAGCACTGCAAATATGTCTTGTACATCCTGCAAGTGGAAGCTAGCGCAGGGACTAGTGTATTAATGGTTTCAGTTTGGAGAGTTTGCCAAGTGGTGCATTGTCCCACAGGTATAACAGTCACCTGGGTGTGCATGACCTAATGAGTCATTCTGGTCTGTCCTTTTGTTTTACTATCACTTCTAAATCTTTTTGTCCTTGCAAAATATTCTGGTATCTAGATGATTTATGAGTGACACATGAACCTCCTAATACTGATGGTTGAGGAGAACAGATCATTATAGCAATTTAGTTCACTCTGTGAGAGCTGATACAGAAGAGAGGATGGGTTACGAGTGGGAATAAGCTGCCAGAGCAGAGGAAGGTCAGGTGGCAGTGATGTCTATTTATGTATGTTAGTGTAGAGTGATTGTAGAGCAACAGCACAGGCTCTGCATGGGGAAAGCGGGATTAATTTTTTTAATGAGGGGGAAAAAATGGAGGCAAATGCTTTTATTTCAAGGCATGTTTATTATTAATGTTTACAGAAAACAAAAAAGCATTATTTGGTGTTTGGGAGTAAGACTTTGGATTCTTGTGCCATCAAATGGATGTAAAATCTTTGGTAAATCACTTGAATCTATCTTTGCCTCAATTTATCAACTGCTAAAAAGGAATTTCAGCTTAGGGTACATTCTGTATTTTATAAAGTGCCTTCAGGCACTCTGGTACGTGACTGTATTTAAATGCAAGACAGAGTGTGGGAGAATGCTAAATCCATTCCTATTGCTTCTTGATTTCCCATTTCTAGATCATCATGGTAAGGCTACAGAGAGTGACATTCCTCGCTTTGCACAACTACCTTGGTCTGACTACTGAGCTCTTTAATTGTGTAAGTTTGGGGTACATTTTATGTGCTCTTCCTATGCAACCTGTCTGTGACTTGGCACAGAGAGGTGTTCCTTCTTGCACAAGATCATAAAGCAAAAGTTACGTATTAATTTAATAACAACAGTACTTGAGAAGTAAGGTACTTGTTATAACCAGCCCATAAAATCCAGCCTACGCTGATGCCTGGGGAATTGGGGGGAAGCTTAAATTTCGAAAGTTTGAAGAAGTGCATCAAACTGGTGAACGTGCACCACTGTGCACATAACACCAGTATGTTTCAGCAGTCCTGGCATTTGTTAATGATACTGAGGCACTTCTACCTACAAGAGTTCAAAGGAAGGTGTACCCTTGGTGGAACAGGATCAGGTCAGGGAATACTTAAGCAAACTGGGCATACATAAGTCCATGGGCCTAGGAGTGCTGAGGGAGCTGGCAGGTATCATTGCAAGGCCACGCTTGATAATCTTTGATGACTGCAACTGCGAGAAGTACCCCAGGGATCAGTACAAGGTCCAGTCCCGGGTAACATGTATGAGTGTGTGGTTTATGTTTGCCTTTTGACCTTGCTTCTTGCAGCAGAGCCAAGCCATCCCACTCATCTCTGTGACAAGTGTAACATCTGGAGGAAGTTCAAGCAAAGCAGTAAAAAGACAAGTGTCTAATGTATCAGAGGAAGATCGTGCAGAAAAGTTTGAAAAAGCAGGGGAAGCACAGGAAATAGGTAATGTTTCTGGAAATGTGTAGTAACTGTCCTTTGTGATGTTCTTTAATTGTTGTGCTGTTGATCAGAGGATTTTTATTTGATTACAGTAGTTAGGGATTGTTTTAAATCAGTTTCAGGTTTGAAGTCTTTGGATAGTCTTTAGCTTTAATAGGAAATTATTACTGTGTTGTTAATAATATCAAGGGGTGAGGGGGAGGGGAAAAACGTGGCTCCTAATGTTGACTTTATAGAAGGAGCTGTGAAAATTTTGTACTCTAGATACTAGCAGAAGAGTTGCTGGATGTGTGTAGGCTTTCAGATTGAAGTATCAGTATGGAAGCTAAGCCTAGGAAAATAAATTGAGTTGAATTTTGCCTCTGAACCTGAAAAATTCTTTTAATTAAATCAAAAGCGGGAAGCAGGTTTAAACAATGTTTAACATTTGTGTTTCAAAACCTTTAACAGAGCCTTTAAGTTTTAAAAGTGGGTAGTGAGAGGTTCTTGCTGTCAGTGAAACTGATTTTATTAGGGAGTACCTTGTGTTTACATTTGTGTAACTTTTGTTTCTAAATTGCAGATACCTTGAAGTTTTCTGGTACAGAAAACTCTGAGCATGTTTTCAGAAGAAGCCTTTCTTCACCTCCCTATGCAGGGTCTGCAGAGACTTCTAGTAAGTAGCGCTTGGCAAAATTGTGGGAAGTATGTAATGTATCTAATCATATGGGCGAAGACACATGCTCTCTGGAGAGCTGGGTTAGGTTATCTTCCTGTTTATGTTAGATAAGCATCTTGCAGTGGTACTGCTTCCTAACTCATTTTGTCAAAAATTTATTTTCTGAAGTAACAAATGGACTGTTATCTAAGAGAGCATTCCCTTGCTGTCTTTATTTGCAATGGGGAACATACAGCAGTTTGACTACCAAGAGACCTGCAAATGAAGAGCTTTCTTAATTGATATAACTGAAACAAAGTGAGTTATGAGGTTCTGCTGTCATCTTTCATGTAAAAGATGACACACGAATCTTGCTTGGCTGATTGTCCCAAAGAGCACATTACATGGCTTTGTTGTTTTTAGAGGAATGTTTTCTGAGTGGGTAATAAAGGTGATTTATCATTGAATGCTCTGATGAGACATTTATGAGGCTGAACTGTTTTGATGCTGCAGTATTCATTTCAGTGAACTTCAGTCATCTCCACTGTAGACATTTTCCTCTGAGCCAGTTGTTTAGGTTAGCTTTATGTTCAAGGTAGAGAAACTGAAACTTCTTGGGTGAATCACAGAAGGAAGGCATCTGTCTTTTGTTAGCTGAGTACCAAACTAACCATCTTGAGGTAGCTGTAAGGTCATGCTTAGAAACTGTAGTCATTATGAAGATATTGTTAATAGAGAAGTCATATAAAGTTTTATCAGTGGAATAAAGGTACCCTGGATACATTACGAGATACATACACGTATTGCTTACGTCGACTGTTAAATGGCTTATGAGATAAGAACATACCATGAGAGGTTAGAGAGTATGGAGAGAAGGAGAAAGGAGGGAGCCCACAGTGTTGAGGGCTTTCCCCAGCGTAAGGTTTCTAACACTTATGGCTATCAAGTTAAGTTGGTGGTATGTAGAGGAGAAGAATGGGTAATTGTTTTTAACAGCAGAAAGCGGACTCACTTCCTCTTCAGTTTCTGCTGTGCAAATGTACAATGTCCCAGTTACATTTCTTCATAACTTCCATGTTACTGTCCAAAGCGATGGATGTGACAGAGAAGTAGGATTTTGACTAGTGATAGCCAAAGTAGATAATCTTTCTGAAAAAGGGAGAATACTGAACTGACCCATGTAAGACTTGGCTTTGTTTACATACGTGTTAGGTTGTTTTTCATTATAAAATGTACCAGCAGACTTGATTCAGTGGTGAATTAAAAGTAATGCTTACCCTAAACATAGCAATTTTTCCCCCAGGTAAATGAAGTAGTTCAGTGAGATCTGCCTATGTGGCCTTGTAACACTTTCAAGGTGGAGTCCATCCGTGTTCTTCGAAGCTTTCATGTGGAAGGATCCCTGCATACTTAACAGTGGATATGTCCATTTGTCCTTCCTTTTCCCTTTGTGTGTCGTAACAGTTACGTCAGGGTACACAGAGCTTAGCAGAGAGAGAAAATTAATTTTTGCTGACAGAAGGAGCATATCTAATTTAGGTAATTATGATTTGCCTCAGTTAACGGAGCTGATTTCTGCTCACTGCACTGAGGTTACAGTCACTGTTTAGCTTGCACGGGAAGTATCTTGATGTCTGTAATGAAAAGATCAAGATCTTGCTTCAGATTCTATCCCACTACCTTACTGTGTGTTCAGACTCCATGGGAATATTGATTATGTTTATTATTGATTCAGAGAAAAGAGAACTGTCTGTTATTAGAGTTATATAGGTGCTATTTTCTCAGCATCTCTTTGATTTGCTTGGCTCATTAAAATTAACAAAAGCTGCTAAAAGTGACTTTGAGGAAAACATTTTTGCCTCAGTTGGTCTTGGGGTTGGGGTGTGATTTGTTCTTCTGGTTTTTGTATAGCTATTGAACTTGAAACTTAGCAGTTGTATAGAGGAGGAAATATGATCCTGCCAACTTAGGCTAGCCTGCTTTTTAAGTATACTAAGCCTTGATGTGGAGAAAGATGTAATTTAAGTCACGTGGGGTATCTGGGATGGTGGACAGACTTAGATGAACGAAATAAAATATGGGATCTTTTGTATGTGATAACTTCACCAGTTTTATTGTTCCTGGATGTAAGTGTTCCCGACTGATTTATTTTTTTTAAAAAAAATTAAATAGCAGTTATCTTTCATTGGTTTGTTGGGTTTTTTTTTAATCAAGAGTTAAGAGAAGCCACTTTTCCTTCTTCAGAAGTGAAGCTATGATCCTACAGTATACATGCAGGAGCGTAGGACGACCTGCATTAGGAAAAGCAGGTAGTTCAGCGAGTGAGTACTTGGAAGGAGAGAGGCAGCTGAAATACTGCCAGGGACTGTGTCAGTTGCCATTGTTTTTGCCGTGACTTCCATACCAGCAGTGTGTGGGATACCAGCGAGCATGTGTTCATCAAACAGGATTGCATTCCACTCTTGAGTTTCCCACTGCCTTCTGTTCTTTTTGACTTAACGGTTCTAGTTAAAGCTTGTTCTGCTGTATCCTTTGTAACTCCCATTTGAGCAACAAGACAGTTTAATTAATCACTGTGTGGGAAGCTTACATCTACGACTGAGATGGAGACTTCTACTTTGAATAGAAGTCTAGTAGACATAAGCTTTCACTCTTAGAATGCCTCCTCTTTTTCCTCTCTCTGATTTTTTTTTTTTTTTTTTTTAATATGCAGAGCTATGTAGAGGATGCTTTTCATGCCTACATTATCAGATTATTTAGGTTTAACCTGAGAAGTGTGTGTTTAGATTTAAAATGCACTTGGTGTATTGGGGCTTAGTAATTATGCTGACACTGTGATTTGTGGGGCAGTATAATTGACAGGTAGTCAAATCAGCCCATATGGAGTTCCATGCTGCTATTTCTACTATCCCAGCTTTTTTTGTTTATAACTAATTTAGGGTCTTTAATGTTGCAGTGTGTATGAAATTAAGTTAGTAGCATCAACAGCTTGTTTTGGTTTTTTTTGGTCTTATGGTTTGTAAGTTTTGCTGATGACAATCTTTGGGTCAACTTGTTGAGTTTCTTGTTTGGAGGTTGTTCTTGAAATGATGTTATGATCCCAGTGGCAGACGTGGATTTACTACATGCAAAGATTTGTTCATATTTGTAGATAAAATGGAAAAGAGTGCTCTGAGGTAGATCTGAATCTTTGGGACAGTAGGATTCTCTCCTTATCCTAGCTGGGGTGGAGATAGGAGTCAAGCTCCTTCAGAAATAAAATAACTGTATTTTTAAAATTAAATTTATAGGCAGCTCTTTATAGGAGGGTAATATTTTCACATGATCATATGTCACCAGGGTGTAAATATAGGGCAGCTCCATGTTTCCAAAAGCCAACTTTCCAAAGATCAGGGCAGTCCTGGGCAAACTGAAGTGTGTATGGAGGGGGAGGGCATGGGGGAGGAATTCAGAATTAAAAATGTGAGCCCTTTCAGAGTTCATTAGGTAGCAACTGTCGTTCCTGACTGCTGAATTTTGTTTTTCCGAAGGGCCCATCCTATTTTTGAGCAGTAATTTGTATTTAAAAAAGCAAGATGTAGTAACAGAAGGAAAAAGGTGTAAGGGAGAAAATTTAAACTTTTCTGAGTACAGTATATTTTTGAGATATATTAGGCATAGAAATACAATAGAAATTATATAGGTTTATTTGTTAAGGGAAATTGCAATCTCTGCATGATTCTTAAACTTGTCTGTAAATCATCAGGCTGATATGTGGGTGTCTTATTCAAGATAATTAAATAGGAAGCGTTTCTGAGTTATGTTTGTGTTATTGATTATCTCAGATAAGTTCCTGGAAGGTGCATGGGACAGCCAAGGAGCTAAGATAATTAAGATGTATAAAATTGGGAAGTAAGTTGTTAGTGACTTCAAATTCATGAATTAAATAAGTGAGATCTGTAAGGGAATTCCTTATGTATCTTTCGGCACATGGTGTGCATTGAAAATTTAGACAAGTTATAGAAAAGATCTGAAATAATTTTAGGCATCAAGGGGGAATGCTTCTATGGAGAGACTTTAAGAAGTTACTGGTCATAATACTCTCCCTGTGAAAACTCCTGTGATATATCGAGTACAAAATAGTTCTTTGGTTTGGTGGAGAAAAGTTAATGAGAATCATTTCCTGAAAACAATAAGGAAGATCCGTTTGATGGATTTGCCTCTTCCTGATAATATTCAGATCTGAATAAGTCTGTTTTGTCTACCCCAAAATAATTACTATACTCCGTACAAGAGTGGACGTGGGAATTTTGGGATATATTATATGCATGAGCTCAGATGAGAAGATTTAAAGTTCTCATCAGATCTTCCAGGTCAAAAGGAACTAGGAAATAGATAAGAATGTGAGGATGCCACTTTCTATTTTATCCTCAGCTTCAGAAATGAAAAAACAAACAAACAAAAAGCTGCTTGACTTTGTGTACTATCTGCTATTTCTGAGAAACTGTAATAAAGGAGATGCTTAAAAAAAGATTTTTATATTGCTTGTAGATAATTCCAGTGGTGCGAAGTCAGACATGGACATGGCGTATGAAAGAGCCAGAGTGCACTTTGGCTCGGAGGACACTCCCAGCAGTCCTGTTGTGGGCAAGGTAGGTCTTCTCCTTTGGAGAGTCCACATGCTTCTTGCATTGTACTTCCTTACATCATTATTGAGTAATTTAAATGTTTTCTCCCTTACTTTGAAATGCTGCCCTTGCAACTCTGTGCAAGTTGTGATATTTGGTCGTCTTGTATTGGTGTGTTTTAACTTACAGTTGTTTCAGTAGATTTTGGTGACTGTTTAGGCTTTTTAGTGCAGATCTTGAAACTCTGTGGAGGTTCCTTTGGCAAGTAATGGGAAAGCACTGCTGCAACTTCTTTATTTTAGGTGTTGCTTTCCTCTGACTCATGAAAAGGATTATTTGGAAGGATGAATTTGTCGCACCATGCTTTATTTGTGAGAACTACTTTGCATCAAGGAATTAAACACTTATATCAGCCTGTGAACTTCCTGTAGGTTTTCAGTCATGACTTATGAATCTGTTTTTCTTTTTGTGGTCTGCTCTTTATGAATACTGACCTGGAAGTTAAAAGCACAAAAATGCTCTTGAATTATAAAACTGCAAACCAGAACCTGAAGAGAAACTGTGGCTCAGTGTGACGTTGATGGACATTTTATCTTTTCCTCCATCTTTGTACACAGTGCTGATCAAGTTTTAGTTCTATCAAACTGGCACCTGCCCAGTTTCTGAAAAGTATCTTATTCTTTCCTTTTGCAAGCTGTGATGAGTAACTTTGTTTGACTTGAGTGTCAAGCTTTGCAGAAAAATAGAAGGATAATGAAGTTAGCAAGCTGTTGCTTTTTTGGAAACCTAGCTTTTTTTTTGCAGGCGACCAGCTGTGGTGGATAGAGAACACAGATGATACGGCAAGTTTTTGCTGGGTAGGTGCCAATTATAACGTTTAAACCAACACTTGTGTATCTGTTCTTTGCAGTCGATTTTGAAGAAGACTGTGACGGTGACAGAAACTCCTTCAGCAGTTTTCCATTATAGTGCTGTGCAAGATTCCTGTAATAGCAAACATATTGATGCCATTGTCGAAGCAGCAAAGAAAGACCTTTCAACCTTGATGAAACTTGATGTAAGTTATTGCAGGAAGAAATGGCTTTGGTTTTGCTTTTCATCTTATTCTGCCAGGCACTAAGAAGTAAATTTTCTCCCTAGTATACTGTAGACTAGCTGAATGTTTTATTCTGTAGTCTGTTGAAGTTATTAGCAGGACTGAAATAAATCTGAATTATTCTGCCATTTGAAAAGACCATACTGAAATGCACTGCATGAATCTTTTCTCACTGTGTACAGATTTATCCATGTGAGAAGTAAGCGTACGATTTCTACTGCCTCATACTCTCGCATACTGTGTGAAGGAGTTATGTAAAGGCGTTCAGGTGATTGCTGAATTTATTAATCCTGTTGGCATAGCATCCTAGTGCCTTGTTCGGTTTGTGGAATTGAATCTCTGTATTTGGCCAATGGCTATGAGTGCATTTCACAGCTGAGTGACTGTGCCATGCCCATTCCAAGTTAAATGCTTGGTGCCCTCACAGTTGTCGTTATTGAGCTCAGCCCCTGCTTATCACCTCTGTGTTGTAAGGAGGAATGAAAACATTTGTTTTCATCATTCCTGTGATTCCAGCTGCATTTTGTTACAGAGGTGTATCTGTTCATGCAGCTAATCAGACAATTTGGGAAAACTGTACGTCTATCTAAATCAGTCACAGGTATCCTGGTCTTATTACAGTGTACATTTCAATAACTCAAATCTGTTGATGCTGCCAGAGGCCTGGGCACAGCTGCTGCAGCCTCCTCCTCTGCTTTAAGAGCTCTCACCAAATGACACTTGCTAGAACTTAAAAGATTTTACTTTTGGATTTTAACATTCCCTGCTGACTTCCAAGTTATTCCCCTTGCAACTTCAAAGTCTTTGTCATGATCTTTCAGCTACCAGTAGTGAGACTCAAGATACATGCTCTACATTGTCACCGATCTGACAAAGGGTTGCAGTACTGTCTCTTAGTCTACAGGAGACTTAACTGTCTTATTATGTTAATTTTCATTTTTTCAGGCATTTATATCCTCATGAAAGGCTACAGACTATTTTAGAAATAATTCTTGTTACAGGTGGAGTAAACTAGGACTAGGTATTCTCATCTGTTCTGTTCAGCCTTCTGTTCTTCATAGGACTGGCCTCAGATGTGGCATGTGACAAAAGTTTGTAACCAATATAAAACTGACATCTTCCTTTTAGACCTATTGGATCATGAGCAAAAATTCCAAGATCACTGAAGCTACTACTTACAGGAGGTTTTGTTTTTGTTTTTTAATCTAGAATAAATTTCTCAGTAATTAACAAATAAACAGATTAGAGTTCAAGTTAATTGGAATAGTATCCTTAAAATGCAGCATCTAATAAGCAGTGATGATTTAGGCAGTATTTTTTCAAATGACCTTTAAGTATCTGATTTCAGAATTAAGATTTTTTTTTTTTCCTCTTGTTTTAAGTACCTTGAATTCATTCTGTCTTTGTCATGAATGGTTTTCAATCTCATACACTTTTACATATTTTCAGCTTTATCTGCAGATATGATATGAGAGTTAAACAATGTTGCAGAGCGTATTTTCTGCGTGAGTTATAAGGGAATTTCCTTTAACAAAAAAATAATTTGTCTGTCCCAGTTAATTACTGCTTTTGTTTATTGTTTATAAGTGGTTTGTGCTTTCACTTCGGCATTATAAACCTCTGCTAATATATTATCTGTTACAGTAACATCAAGAAAGAAATTTGCTGTGAAATGGATTTTGTTGTGCTAGCAACTTCTTTTCTTAAAAGCTAGTGGCTGGAGGAGGCTGGAGGGGATCAGTGCAAAGTTATTTAGCTCAAACCCTGTAACTATGCAATGATGAATTTGGGTTTGCTGGCCTTGCCTGTTCAAGAGAGAAGATTCTAGACAGGATGGATCTTGTCTGGGATCTAGTTTGTCAACTCCTTTATTGCTTAATCAGAGTAGTAATAGCACAGACAAGTAGGATTTCAAGGACTGCTCGGAGGTCATTCAGTCTCTTTTCATGCCCAAGGCAGAATCAAATATTGCTAAGTGATTTCTGGCAGGTTTTTGACTAAGCTGTTCTTAAAGATCTCCAATGATGAGGACTTCACAGCTTTGTGTGCAATCTATTCCAATACTTAAGTAGTCTTAGACATGAAGAAAATCTTTGCAACAATTTTTGTTAGAGCTAATACAGCCAGAAAAAACTGTTGATAAGTAGAGCTCATTAGGGAGCTTGTATTCCCTTACTGTGAGATACTTTCATAGTTAAAACTTTGTCTTTAAGAATGGGTAATACTATACAACCATAAATCTATAAATATAGAAAAAACATTATAGAAATTAGTTGAGTTGATATTGCTGAACTGAAATATTTTGACAGGTGCTTGTCAGGTTCTTTGCATTGGATATGTTCCCAGGAAACAGAGTGGTTTCAATAAAACTATTTTTTGATTAAAATCTGTTCTTTTTATCAGCTGTAGGTGTAAAGAATAATTCTGATTATTTCACTTGCGCTATTTTTTTCGACCAAAAATGAAAAGAGAAAAACCTGGCGTAACAATTACAATGGTAAAATGTTTACATCTCTGCTATATTGTTTGCCTGCTGCAATAAGGTTAATGACTTTGGGCAGATTCTGCTATGCTGCTTGCGCTGAATTGTATCTTCCCGTGCAGGCAGCTCTCTTGCTTTTAGTGGTTCTAGCTCTGTGGCAAAGTACTGGACACAGTAGTGTCGGGCTTTGCCTTGCAGAGGTTAAGCTGCGAGATGCCGGGACTGCGCTGTCACTCTTTAGCATAACGCAAGAATCACATAATTGAGCCTAGGTTTTTGCCGCTACTCATTTGGACGATGATAATAAAATGTTGAGCTTCTGAAGATTTGCTGATTTGGGTGAAAGTTTTGCTGAAGCAAAGGTGGCCTGAAGCATTAGGGTTTGATACTGACTGCACATGCAACACCAAATTGTATGGGCGGTTCTTTGAGATGGAAAGAAAATTCTCTCCATGCCTGCTGATTGTGTTATGCACTCAGGATTACGGTGGTGACCAGGTTTGGAGCTGGAAAGGAATCTTCTGATCAGCTGATGCACTTAACCAGATCAGCCCCTTGCCATTGCAAGGGTTTGGGCTTGAGTCCAAACTGAGGGCAGGCTTTTGGAACAGACCCTCTCTCCCGTGGGCTCTTTAGTCAGGAGGAAAATCCTGTGCAACCCACATGTGCCTGCACACAAGAATTCATTACTTTGGGGTAGATTTTGGTCTACAGTGTACGTGAAAATCTGTTATGTATGCAAAGCACAGCTGAGCTGTGTGACCAGGGAAAGGCTGTGATAAAGCAGGTGTTAGATCATCTTGTCCAGTTCCTCCATGATGTAGACAGTCTCCTCTAGTTTCACCTTCCTTTGAAAATAACTTCTTATTTCATGATTTTCATGCCAGCTGATATAGGTCTCTTTTTTATAGACTCTTAAAAGAGTCTTGGGGCAAAATTGACAAATATAAAGTCCTTCAGAATCTAAGTCTGATCAATTGAAAGGAATTAAAACTTTTTTTTCTTCTGGAAGAAATGTCTCTTGAGTAGAGAAATATAAAATCGTACACCATATTTCAAAGAGTTTGAAGTACTTTAGTAATTATTATGCTTATTTGCTTTATTTGGATGCTTCTTCATATTCTTGGATCTTTAAATGTGCACAGACAAGTAAATTGTGCACCCGCCCCTTTCTTCTCCAGGATCCTTCGTTGTTGAATGGCAAAGTGACGCTGCATCAAGTTACTGCTGGGACTGTACTATCGAGGCAAGGAGATCAGGTGAGTGTGCGTCATCTAAGAGTAGAGAGAATGTAAGTCTGACTCAGTCTTTGCCCCCTACTATAAGGTATTTATACACATTGATGATAAATAAAAAATCCCCACCTGACCCCTCCCAAGCCTTCTCTTCTCGAGGTGAAACACTCCCAGCTCTCAGCCTTTCTGCGCACGTGGAGTAGCAGTGTAGCCAGAGCCAGAGTGGAAATCTGGTACCTGTTTGTTTTCAGCTCTTACGTACCTTCATGAGAAGGTAAGGAGTATCATACCTCTATCCTTCCTGAGGAGGAATGGAGACTGGCTAGCCTTTTTTCGTGCCCCGTGCTGTGGGTTTCCAGTGATGTCACTCAGTTGCAGTAAAGTATTCCGCTCCCAAACAATGGACGTCCAGTGTTATTTGTTTATGGCTAAATGTATTTAGGATATAACAAGATTCATCTGTAATAATACTGTGTAAATAAACAAGCTTATGCAAAGCAGATGAGGGGCAGCTCCAGTTACAGTGCCGCTGTATTCTGCTCTGCTGAACTGCGATGCCCTTGTCATGCTGCTGTGATTACACCATTATCTCCGTTCGCAAATCTGTTGTTATTTCTTGAGGTCTTACAGAGACAGCCTTCGTTTTTCATAGCCATACAAAGAGAAACACATTTTTCAATATTGTGGCTGCTTAGTTTTAAATATTCATAACCTGCTTTTAATAATTCACTATTGTGTCTTATTTTATCACCTAATTGTTCAAAAACTATAGGGAGCTTTCTGGAAAACAGATAGGTCATGATAGTACTGTCACTGTGATAATTGCTTTTAAAATCTTCAGGGATTTTGCTGAGCTCTTTTTCCATTTTCTCCAGGATGTTAATGTTTGCTTTGTGGTCTCGGGGATGCTTCATGTGTACCAACGGAAGATAGACTCGGAGGAGGACACCTGTCTCTTCATTACCCATCCAGGAGAACTTGTAGGCCAGCTTGCTGTCCTGACTGGGGAACCACTGATTTTCACCATCAAGGCCAATCGAGACTGCAGCTTCCTGTCTATTTCCAAGTCCCATTTTTATGAGTGAGTTCTGCCATGAAAACATATATTCTTTTTTTAAATTATTTTTTAATTTTTTATGGCTGTTTTGAACAAATGTGAGTGGTGGATGTATGTGTGGCGTAGTATTGCTACAATACATCCCGCAGCAAACCATATAGTTTACGTGAGTGTGTTAAGTGCCCGGAGGAGTTCTGACCCATTGTATCATATGGCTTTATCTCCAGCAAGAGGTAATGCAGGGAACATGGTAATATTAAATGGTGATATCTCCTTTGTTCCAGGTTTATAGAGCACTTAAGCTGATGGGGTGTGATTTGTGACCCAAGACTCATATACTTCGTAATCCAAATAAGAAAGTCTGGCCAGAGTCTGTGCTTTGCTGGGTTAAGTGCTTCTTTGCCAGGCCCTTTCTCTTAGATTCATTATTCCTTTTTGCTGGAGAACCACGCCAGTTCTATTTCCAAGCACAGCCTAGGCTGTTGGATGTGTTATGAATGATTGGTCTTGGTGTAACTGTAGGTTTTCAATGCTCACTAATAGAATAGAACAAACAATAATGCCCCTGTACAGGACAGGTTCCTTTTTGGACCTTGGAAGTAGTACATGACCTGTGACTTAGTGCTTGAAGGGGGATATAGGTATTTCTTAATTAAAAACCCAATATAATGACTGTGGTTAGCCTTGTTGTCCGATATTAATGATTAATGCCCTGGATTTATTCCATGATCCTGTTGTTGTCAAATACCTCTATTTCCTTTTCTAAACGCCTTTTTCAACTTCTGCTTGAATGTCCCATCAGTCCTGTGTTATGTGAAGGACTTTTTGAGGTTGTGTTTTCTAGGCCACTATTACATTGTATATTTCTGCATACTTCTTACTTTCTAAGTAATTCTAATTGTTTGTATTCCTGATCAACTCTACTGCAGAATCTTATTCTGTGATTTTTTTAAATTTTAATCTTTTCACCTCAGGCAAAAGGCTGTATGCTGTAAAACTGAACACAGTGTTCTCAGCAGTGTGCTTGGTTGATTAGCTGTGTTTTTCAAGTCTGTGCGGTGGATGTCAACTCTTTGACCTAATTTCTGATAGATGCTCCCCACTTGTGCCATTCCATGCGGTATCAGATCTATTTCTTCTAAGCTCCTGCTTTTTCTTTCTTTCTTCTTCTACTGCTGTTTTCCTACTTGTTTCTGACTAAATTTCATTATGTCATCTCAGCCAACCAGTTAGATTCCACCTTTTCCTCCTCTTTTTTTTGTTTTGCTAGTCAGTCCTGGATGAACTCTCATTTGCTTGAGCTCATTTTCCTGAGTTTTCTCTCTCAAGAATCAGGTTGTCTCTTGTTTACTCCAACTTATATTTTTGCTTCCATTAACCCGTTACCAGTCAGTGATCTCGAACTCATCAGTCTATCACCTCTTCATCATTTTTGGGACCTTTCCAAATCTTTCTTTTTCTCCTTTAAAAAGTCTGTTGCCAGCTCTCTGCATTTTATGAGCTCTGTGATCTTCCAGTGTTCCATCCTCACAATTTCTCCTGAAATCCAGGCTTTATATCACTTCTAACTCCTGTTCCCACATTTAAAAGTGTCATTGTAGGAAGTCTTTGAAAAGCATGAAGTGTCTTCAAGGTTTGTTCATTTTTGCTTTGAACTCTATGAGAAAGAAAAACTTGTTGATAAAATTAGACGTAAGTTTTATTTTCCACGTCTTGTGCCAAATTCTGTGCTCCTAGTCCTACAATGTTAGGCTCTTTCCTTCACTCGGAATATCACAGGAAAGATTGAAAAAAACCTATTTTTTTTTCTTTCTCTTATCTTACTGACCAGAATAAATTTGACAAGAACCTCCATTATGCTCCAAAATTCCCTTCTTCCTTTCTTGTCAAATATATTACTCTTTTCCTTTGAGCTGTCCTGCAACACTGTATGTGTTTTTTCTCAATAATTAATGAGAGAATGAAGCAGAAGGGACATGGTCAATAGTTGCCATTAGGCAAAGAGCAGAGTAATGGGAGTAGCCCAGGGTTTAGAATTGCATGTTGGATGTTGGACAACAGATTAAATCCTTTTCATTGAAACTTCAGGGCAGGAGCCTTTTACATGGTACTAACATGACTAACTGACTGTCTGTAAATGTAGAGTTTAAGTATAGGGGTGGCACAAGCTAATTATGTAGTATATACCTTAAATGCTTTGCTATTTTGCTGAACTGATGTACTAAGTGTGCAGTGCCTACGCTGCAACTGTTGGTGTCTCCTGACGAACGGTGTAATCAAGTTGTCACCAGACTCGAGGGAATATGTTCAGGTTCTGCAGTACTAGGGACACTGTCACATGTTCTGCTTCAGTAAATTTCACAGTTTGGAGTCTTAATCATGTGCACTTGCCAGATTAGCA
>NW_009610294.1:26093-31318 GCF_000690535.1 Cariama cristata
TTGATTTTTATTTTGTATTGCCAGCCAAGCTGAATATCAAATTGCATCCACATCCACAAGAATATCTGCATAAGTCCCAGGCTTTCACAGACACTAGTTTAGCCATTTCATTGCTATATTTGGTGAGCTTTCTAATAAAGAATCCTGAGGATCCCTTCAAAACCAGGCTTCTGTAGTACAGAGCTTCGGTTTTTAATTTTCCCAGTGCCAGGCGTGTGCAAAGCAGAAGAGCAAAGATGAAAATGCCCGGGGTGAAAGGAAGGAAACTTGGCCGATAATGTGGAAAAGATCCCTGCTTTTCTCTTCTTATGCATAAGGGTGGACTTTTACCTTCCATGCTAATACTCTTGTAGAAGCTACGTAGCACTTGGTCAGAGAGCTCCAGATGGAAGTAAAAGCAGCCTGTTAGTAGTTTACATTTTGAATGCAAGATACGTATCTTGAGGGAGGAAAAGGAGTAAATGGCTTTTATTGATCATAGCAGACAGCTTGTGTGGGAGGAAACTTTGAGGGCTAAATAAGCAACTAGAGTAAAAAGAATGAGCTAAACCGTTCAGGAGTTTTCAGTGGGTTTATTTAACTTTTAGATCAGCTGAGAAGGGGGATAGGGCTGGGTGTTTTGTGTGTGGTGAGGGATTAGGGTTGTCTGTTTATTAGTGCTTATCCTGAGGCGCCTCTTCCAGTTCCTTTGTCCTTTGCTCCAAGTTATGTTAGTGTGGTAAAGTTTCCGTAAGATATCATGTTGTTTTCATGTATAATAATAGTTTCTCAAAATCGAGGTGGTCTGTAGGCGTATTGGGTTGGAGATGCAGGGGGCGTGGAAACCTCAGGGCAAGAGAAAAGGGGCAAGAGAGGAAAGCTGTCCTGCTTTTTGGGGGGCTGGATTTTAAACAGTGCTAATTGTAAGAGTTGATGTTCAGTATAATTTCCCTAGTAGCACATATGAGTGCAGGGGTATGAGTGTGATGAGCTCAATATGGAATAGGGATATATGCCTATGAATCTCTTCCATTTCAAATTCAGGGATTTCAGCTGAAGAAATTATAAGCTTCATTATTGCAAAAAGAAGTAATTTGAGGCGTTGGGTAAGGAGAATAGAATAGTCGTGTGATAAACACGAAAGCTTCCTACAATGTCCTGTGTGCTGCACCTGACCCATAGCCACTGTCAGCTCTGGGTCTCTTCCTGCAGCTATAGGAGTACTGGATGAGAGACCTAATGTTTTAGAAACTTTAGGGCGGTTTCTGTGCTTCATCCAGGCAGTAAAGAGCTCCTGATGAGTTTGCTTTTGATACCATATCCTAGGATTATGGATCTCTACTCAGGTTTTCTCTGATTTCTGCCAGGTTACAATGGTCCACAAGGATCCATGTTTCAGTTAGGGAACAAAGCCTGACAGTGCTCCGTCCATGCCTTTCTCTTCTCTGTTCCATTTTTTTTTTTTTTTAGAGTGCAAGGTTAGATACGAAGCTCACATGATTTGTGCTTAGCAAGACTTCCCACATACACAGGATCTCCTAAGTAGATTGCCTCATGGCAGTCTGGTATCTTCATTGTGAAGGGAACATTGATGCAGAAAACATACTAAGTATTTATCATTTTCTCTTTGTTTCTGTCCATGTGTGGCTTTAATGTAGTTCTCTCATCTCTGTCTGCATGCATTTCACGTACTGGGTCTGCATATACGTACCTACTTCTTTCTGAATTGTGCTGCCTCTTCAGAAATAACTGTTTTTAGTAGTCTGTCATCAAATGCTCTTGATGCTGTGGAGGAACAGAAAATATAAGATATCCTAACAGGTACACCATCTAGAGATGTGCGTGATCAGTTCACTCCTGTGGAGCAGTGCTTCAGTAAGAATTTGAGTGCTTACTCACAAAGTGACAGGATGCAGTGATCTTTAGTCTAAAAAGAATGAGAAATAAGACATTCATGAGCAGTTATCAGGTGTCTGTGAGAGTGATTTCCCTCGGGCTTTGCAGTCAGTGTCGAGTTTGCAGTTATCCCTGGCAGAACATTCTCAAAGTTTTTCAGTTTGAGAAAAGTATTGAATTACATGGTATCTTTATTACTAGAGACTTTTAAGCATCACTCAAAGGATTCAGTGTGAAGATCAAAAGCTTTATTAGAAGATATTTCAGTTCTTTGTGGCTTTTGCAACAGGGAAAAGGGAACATTTGAAATGCAGAGTAGGTCTCTTATTTTTAAGAGCATCAGACTTTACATATAAGGTTCTGACCTGCTACAAAATCTAGGGGAAACTGAGCACGTGCACGTATGAGAGACTGCGAGGTGCAGAACGGCAGGAAGGGATAATCTTCTGGACAGTATGAACATTTCCCTGAGTCACAGGAGACCTGAGTGAAGGGGAGGTTGAGAGGGTGGCTCATAGACAAGAGCTAGCACGGCTCCCACCCGCCCTGCTGCTCACTTAAAGAAGAGAATTGGGCCGGACAGCAGGCCTAGCTAGCATCCTACTAGCACAGTCTGACTGCCGCTAGGACAATGTCAACTTGAAGTGACATTTAATTTGGGCTAGTTTGGAAGGCTGCAGCCCCATACTTTGTTATCACTGATGTAGTGTGGTTGTGGCGATAGTGGAGTGTGTATGTGGGTATGTGCTGACTTCTGCATTAGTGCCTATATAACTGCCCAGTTATATTGACCCAGTTGTGCCTGCGTGTACCTATTCCTATTTTGGGGAAGTACTTGAATTACACTTTTTTTTCCCTCTAGGATAATGCGGGAGCAGCCAAGCGTAGTTCTTGGTGTGGCCCACACTGTTGTGAAGAGAATGTCCCCATTTGTCAGGCAAATTGACTTTGCCCTGGATTGGATGGAGGTTGAGGCTGGACGAGCTGTTTACAGGTGAGATGTGGGCAAAATTGTATGTTGTCTGTTGAACATTTAAGTTTTCTTAGCTAAGTAGCTGTGCTCCCTTGGTGATACATAGGATATGAAACTCATTGAACTAAATTTATCAACCATTCCATCAGGTTTATCTGTTTGCCTATTTTGAGATTATTTTCTTTCTGCAGTACCCATCAACATTGCTTCAGTGTCTTGTCTCCAGGTGTTATTAAAATTCTTTCATACTATTCCTCATCCTTTATGTTGTCTTGGCGAGCTTTTAAAGTGACATAATCGATTAAGACATAGACAGTTGTATGTTCTGGTGGTAGTTTCTGCATTGTTAAGGGTATGAACATCTATTGCTCAAAGAGTTTTTCAGCCTTTCTAAAATAAACAACAAAACTCAAAGGTAATTCAATTAGGTGTATTCAATAGTAAATTGAAAGTAGGCACTGCACTTTATGTTTAAGGGACAAAAGTCATCCTTGGGAAAACTTAGTTTTATTGATTTTTATTCTAGGATACATTTAAGCCATTGTAAGGTTGCTGCAGTGGTGGGAAATAAAGGTCTAATTTACTACGTGTTCTGTATAATTGTACTTTTAATTTTTATAACTACACCTGCAGCAGTAATGCTAATGGAAGTTTTGGATTACTTTGTGCATCAAAGCAGTCATAGCTGTCAGTATCTTGTTAAAATCTTTTGGAATTCCTTGCATTAGTTTTAACTCCACTACAAGAAGTATGGCGTTTCATCTATGTACTAGGTTATGCTGGAAATCTGCATGCCAAACAGGGCTCTTAATCATGCAAACTTGATATATATAGCAAAACCTTCCTGATAGACTAAGACGTGTGTGCTGAAAGGAATCCAAATCCTGAGCCACTCAGGGTTTTTTCTGTTTGACCTGCAGAATTTCTCTACGCATCCACATTGACCTTGCAATGACAATAGGCTCCTGCTGTAACCGCTAATGAGCCTGCCGTCTCCCCTAGAGACCACTTGCATCCTGGCTGTCTCCTTCCAGACCTAACATTAACCGATTGTGCAAAGCCTGTACATTTAAACATCAAACATATTTCCAAGTCACTTTTTAAGAGATGCCTGTTCAGTTTCTTGTTTGCTTGTTATGTTTAATGTTGGTTAAACATTTTCCTGTGTCTTCTAAGCCAGGTAGGGAAAGATGATCAACTTGTTAAAAGACTCTAGATGCGTTTGCTGAGCAAAGATGCTTCACTAATCTTTGTTATTGATTATTTTTTCTGCAGGCAGGGTGACAAGTCAGACTGCACGTACATTGTGTTGAATGGTCGACTTCGCTCAGTCATACGGATGGATGATGGAAAAAAGCACCTGACTGGTGAATATGGCCGAGGAGACTTAATTGGAGTGGTAAGAGAAAGTTTCAAAAATTAATTGTTTGGCTGAGAAATTGGTATTGACTCCACACTAAACAAACAAAATCTTGCTCTGATTGGTTCTTAATCTTAGTTAAGAGCTTTCACAAGTTGAAAAGATGGAAAATCCCTTCTGCCTGGAAACCTTATATAATAATACATGAATGGGATTATTAGACTTGGTTTAAAAAGAAAGATAAACAAGAAAAGTCACATCCAAACCAAAAAGCCATGCACAATGCTTTTTTGTGATGTGGGTTACTTTCTTTCACATTGAGAGGAGCGCAGCCTGTTAGAATAGTTCAGGAAGAATTACAGGAATGTGCACTAAATGGTGATGTGAATGAATTCAGTGTCAGAACGGTCCAGTTTGGCTGGGGCCCTCTGGAAGTGTCTAGCCCAGCCTTCTCTGAGTTATCAGAGCTGACTTCAAAGCTGCATCAGGTTATTCAGGGAACGTGTAGTTATTAAAGGTTATTAAAGCAACTTTTGGTTTCAAAATTGTAGTATTTATCCATGTTTAATTTCTGTGCTATGTTCATTTTTTGTTTCTCAGACCTAGTTAACAACTGAAATAGGAGTCCTACATCATAAATACGCATGGCTTGTTTGACTTTTATATTTAAAATTAGAAGGTTTCTGAAGTTCTGAGATTGTTGTTTGGGCCCCCTTCTGCTTTCTGAGCTGAAAACTAAACATGTAATGTGTATCTGTTTATAGCCGGATTCAATGTACCTCTGAATAAAGAAAACACGAGAGTTGGTATTAGTACTATGGGAAGAAATTCTTGTTTATGGAGATCAAGAGGAAGAAGAAGGAGGAGTACAAAGCTGTTCCCCTCTAGAGAGCTGATGCAGGATTGTGCTGATTGCAAGAGGTGGTGGTTTTGAAAGTGGCATGATCCAGCAGTGGAGCGTTACCCTCTGGTAGAAGAGGTTCTCCTCTGACTATTTCCCTTGATCAATCGCTAGTT
>NW_009610294.1:31349-40296 GCF_000690535.1 Cariama cristata
TCTGTCTCTGTAGCTGAGGCAGGAATACAACATCGACATGTGAGACTTAGCTGTCTCTGATGGCAGGGGGGTCACAGACTGGTATCGGTATTGTAAAGTGTTCATGGCAGAGGCCTCGTGTACTCTGGGAGGCTGGGAACTGACCTAGCATCTGAGTTGTTTTTCTTGAGAGAACTAAAAAGTTTACTTGTAAGGAGGGGGAAGTCTCTGAACTTTTCAAAGTGTGTTCACAGCTCATTTCCACTTGTCTAGTAACTTTAAAATAAATTGTGTATCATTCAGAAGTGACTGCAATAGAGTACAAGAGGCAATTCTGGTGATACTTCCAGCAGAAGACAAAGGTGGTCTGGACTGGTGATTGCACCGTATTTGTTGAGTTATATGTGGAGAGTATTTAAGGATATCTTCCCAAGATCAGTGCTACTTCTGGCTGAGGAGTTTTGTTGGCTGGGGACTGTGTTTGGAGAAGCAGGTCTATTCTTGAGTGTGCTAGGCAAGCTCACAAATTTTATTTCCTTGGTTTTTCTTTTTTGGGCTACCTCTTTGGGATACCTCGTTAAAGGTAAAATGACATGGTTTGACAGGAACAAAAGCTGAGATCTTTTGTGACTAATCATGCTGGTATGGGGCCTTTTAGTGTGTGAATAAGGGTTTGTCAGTTTTGACACGTACAAGCATTTTCCTGCTCGTTTCCCTGCTTTCCTTTCACCACAGTGATCTGCAGCTTCACTGTCAAGCTTCTCGAGTTTTGCAGAGCTCCCAGGTTAAAACAACAGAGCTATTCTACTACTTTCTGAAAGCAGTTTTGAGTGACAGTGGAGCGTATGGGCTAAACTCTTCCTCGCTGTACAAATGCTAGTGCTGGTTTTGGCATAATATTTGGTGTTGGCTCAACTGTTTATCTGGTGAGGAGAGAGGGAGGTTGATTTGGTGGACGGGCTGGAATATGTTTGCTGTAACAGTGCCATGTTTGCCGGTGAGTCCCTAGGCATGGATACAGAAATAGCCATATAGTTTGTGTCTAAACCATAAGTCACTTTTCTGGATCCATGTTATGACATGAATCATTTTGAAGACTTTTGTGACTCCGTGGACGTCATCTACTTCTTCCTACCCACAGCTCCCAGGCCCACTGACTCATGCTGCCATTTGTTGAACGAATCTCAATGCTCTGGCTGTCTTTGAAAACATGGGGGAGGATTTGTAAAGATTGCCAAGATTAATGTAGCCGTTCTTTGGAGAGGGCATTAGTAAAATGACATTTTTCCTTTTAAAAAGATTTGTTTATCCCCTTCTGCGGGATCTGTTATAAACCTTTAAAAGCCTGCTGGAGGGTTGGGTTTTTTACCTCAAAGTAAAGTAATTGGAGGGTTCTCGGTGCTTGCAGGGAATGAAATTAGCAGTTGGTATTGGTACTTGGTATTTTGGTCAACTGGTGGCGTGCTCCTCCCTGAAACTCCTCCAAGACCCCCCACATCCTTCGGAACTGTGGGCACTAACAAAATACAAGAGTCTTGTAGTCGATGTATTTTTGTTTATTGCCTTTATTTCAGAACTTTAAAAATACTGTGTGTCATACGCATAAGAGATGAGTATCTGCCATTTCTGCTTTCAGAAGAAAAGCACTGAAAAATGAAGGATTTCAGACAAGATGTTAATTTTCAAGCATATGTGTGTGCTCCCAAGGCTAAACTTGTGGCTCGAACTGTTTTGTTCCTTATACTGACTCAATGGCATCTGTTTTGGAGGTCTGTCAATTCAGGGGGAGAAGAACAGATTAGAAATGAAAGTTTGCCTTCCCGGTGTAGTTACTTGAAGAGCTGTCAAGGGTAGTTATGTCAGGGGAAAATGATCCCTGCTCCCTGGGAGCCTTTTTGGAGGGATGCTGCCAGCTGCTTGCTGCTGCTGACCCTATCGATAGGCAACTCCAGTTGCTGTATCTGGTCAAGTCAAGTCAAAACTTGCTGGAAAGTCTTCCAGGTAGTTTTTAAAGGACAATAATGAATCTGTTAGATAATTCCCTTGCATTTGAAATACAGTTGACTACTTGAAAGACAGTTGACGGATGTCCTGTTTTCTAGAGACTATGAATCGATGTGTTTTGGCGGGGAATATTTTAATTTGTTGGTGCTGTTGCTACAGATGCACTTGTGGAAAAATGTTGAAATGTTCATATTATTAAACTGTTATGCAAGCTAAAGGGTAACTCTTCTAGTGTCGTTTCTACCATGCCCGGGTGACCCCAGAGGAAATCAGAAAAGCCCGCTGTGTGTTGCTAGAGTGAAAGGACTTGTCTTCATCAAGTTATTTGCTTAAAATGCTTATATTAGTCTGTCATTTTTTTCTTCTTGATGTTGCTGCTTTAGTTCTGATCTTGGTTAACTGCTGCAAATTGTAGTTTTTACTCTTGTTACCTTGATCTCATTAACACGTTGTCTGACAAAGAGGATTCCTTTTCATTTGTTTATTTGTTATGCCTATCGATGTCGGGCAAACTGACTGAGGCTTTGACGTTTAATGTTGTCCCTAGCACCGCTGATGAGACGGGGGCAGTTATTTTGCAGGTTGTAAAAGCATACTGAATAAGTTGTCCCAGATGTGTTGCAGGATCACAACTCCAAGCATCTGTTGAGATGGGTGTTCTTTTGCTTTTTGCATTGTTGGAAGGACACTAGTGGGTGAGGAGAAGGGAAAAAACCAACAGAGCTATCTTGCGGAATAATCTCCTGCTGAATAAAAGTTATTTGTGTACTGCCTGCTCCCTTCAAATGTCTGGACATGATAGAACCTTTTATGCAATTAGCTTTTTATGCAAGTCAACACTTTGTCTTAATTGAGTTCCTGCAGAATGGCTGCAGTGTTGGTAAGATGACTAAATGCCAGGCAGTTCTTAGGGGCCTCGGTGACAGCTGTTGAACTTAAAATATTTTTAAAAGTTGGGCTTTTACATAGTTTATAGCTAGACTTACTGGTAGCCACCTGCCTCATAAAGCTGTTGTCTGCAGTGTCTTACCAGCAAACCAGTCGACCTTCAAAAATGACCTGCGGAGTGGGAAAGTTGTAGCAATGTTTTGGTTAATTCAAGATCCTTTCTGTTTCTCTTTAATAACCAGAATGCCCCTTCTTACTAGTAGGACTATACCCAATCATTTTGGGGCGGTAAAATGACAAAACAAGTGCAGAAAGGCATTTGTGCACTAACACTTTCTTTTAATGCAGGGCAGCATGAGTGATAAATTACAGAAGAAGAATCCTCATCTGCCAGTGCTGCAGCACACCAATTCTGCATAGAAGTCATGCTTTATATTCTAGAAATAATAGATATTTTAAATATTTTTAGATGTTAAGCTGTTCGTCTAATTAATACAGTTAAATGTGCGTGTCTGTTTTCTCTCTAAAAAGTTGAAAACCAAGAAGAATCTGGAATGGCTTATGATTTCCTTAGGGGTTCAGGGCATTGTCCTTTTGAAATGTAACACTAACTGTTAGAAATCTTTAATTGCTGGGTAATCCTCAAAGGAAACACACCAGCATCAGGATTACACTTGTCAGGCTTTTGTTCTTTATCAGTATTAATATTATCATATGCCTTTGTCTTTTGACAACACCGAAGCCAGCTGAATATCATTGTACCCTCCACAACCATGCTAACACTGGGCATGTTCTACTCTGTTAAAGCTGGTTTGTCATTTTTAATTGTCTGGATGTTTTTTGCTGATTACTTGCATGTAATTTTTTCAAACCATGACTACTCCATTTGCTAAAACTTTAAGTTACTAAAAAAATATTTCAGGTTAATTCAGGTTAGTGGTGCCTCAGGCACACTCTGTGCACAGCCCATATCTATGGAAATTGGAGGCGGATGAGGTCCAAGAACTGAGCTGGAAGACGTGGTTCTGGAAGGGGGTGTTCTCTTTCTATCTCTTCCACCGTCTGTCTTGGTAATACAGGACTAAAAATTATTATTTGCCTAGCAGCATCTTAGGTGTGAAATTGTATTTTAAAAAAAATCCAAAACCAAACCCCCCAAAACCCCCAAACAAACAAACCTGAAAACAAAACACAAACCACACAACAGCAAACTCCTCAGTATTTACCAGCAGCGAAGCGAGACAGAGGAAGCTCTGAGAAATGAGTTCACATTTGCACAGCTGAATTAGTGTCAGACTGAAATTAGAAGCTCAATGTCCTGATTTCCAAACCTGTCTTGAGGGTGTTTTTGGCAGAATTCAAGTCGCTGATCTGAGCTATCTGAACCTCGGTTTCCTACGAGCATCTTCACTCATGGTGTGAGCTGCTGAGTACCGTCCATTTTTCTGATTCTTTTCTCCACAACAATTTGTTCTTTTATCCACAACAATTTATATTTTATCTTTATTTGCCTCACTTTCTTTAGCTGTTTAGAGTGTAAGAGACCACTGATAACTGAAAATTGTTGTGGTACAGTTTAGTGGTCTCATTGCTGGCTGGGAAGACCACGGGCACAGTTTTGACAGGATTTGGCGTTAAATTATTTGGCATTTATGTTATGTGTGTAAGCCATTTGACTTTGTAGCTGCCACAGATAAAACTGCAGAGAGCTTTATCTCCTTAGCCAAATCCTTTTTAGAGAGTATTAGGATCTTTGATGACAGATATTGATGAAAGTTGTGACCTGCTGGGTTTCAGAAGGGTGATTTCGTGCGTTAGACTGGCATTCCTTAAGCTATTTTGTGTCTCCCTCCTGCTTCCCACTGAACTCCCTTGTGATAATATCATTGCTAGTGTCCAACTCTTGGTACAACTTCCGATCCCCTCTCAGGACAGTCCACCACCTCCCTTGCCTTCTGCTCCTTTCTCCCTTCCATTTTGAGACATGCTGCATCGAACTAGGCTGGTTTGTGAATAGCAAGAGTTAATATTGCATTGCCTTTAACCTTTGCAAAATGCACAAGCAAGTTGTTAGCAAAAGAGATTTTTTTTTTTTTTTTTTCTTTTTTTGTCTTGACTGTAACTTTTCTTTTTGGCAAGCATCATTAAGAGTGAGCCATTGAGTAAGACAGAGAGACATGTGATCCTTTTCATTGTCGTGAAAATGCTTGGAGGCCAGCGAGTAGAGTCCAGCAGAGGGGACAGAAAGTGTTTATGGGGAGTCAGTAGTGGAGGATGTGGAAGGATGTTGCTGAAGTTCCAGCCAGGTTTGGTATTCTTATTGTGTGTAGCTGAGTCAACAGCAATTGGATCTCTCCCTTGTTGGAAAGTATTCAGGCAGGCCATCATTTTCTGTTGTCTCTTCTTCCATTGTTGAAATTCAAGTATAATTTCACCATAAGAGGAACATGCTGCACGCCTGTCAGTGGCATTGCGCTTGCAGATACTCTTCAAACAACCTGGATAAATTTGATGGATTTGTTGGATGGTTCATTCAGATAGCTTTTGGTATGTTTTTTGCTGTTTTGACTGTAATGTTGGATTAGGGGAACAAAATGTGCATGCAACTTCCCATCTTTTCTATAGCCACATGTATAATAAGGAGTGAAACTGAAATACATGAAGTAGGACTGTTATTGGTTCCCTTCCCCAGCTATAATCTTTCCCTTTTCTGTCCCTTAATGACGTTCACTGCTGCAACAGGACTGTCATTGCACTGCTACAAAATGCAGGCTCAGTCCTTTCTGGAGAACCCATAGCGTGACTCCCACTGCCTTAATTACAAAATGTAGTAAGCTCAGTCTTATTTAAATTTTACATATATTTCACATATATACGCATACACACATATAGATATACAAAGTAAGACTTACATGTATGACTGTATGTATATGTATGTAAGTCTTTTATGTTTTGTTTTGGGTTTTTTTTTAAAGAGAGAAAGGGAGGTTTGGATTCTTCTTTCTGTACAGCAGACTTGCTGGATGTCCTCAGTCACGGGGTTGACTTGGCACACGAAAGATTGCAGAAGGTGGTTGTTAGAACAACTTTCAAGAGTACATGGTGTACTGCGTTCATCCACTGGCACTGCTCCCACAAATAGCGTCGATTTGCAGCTTGTCTGGTTGCTCTTCCCACTCATTCATTGCTTCCAGCAGTGTCTCCTCCTTTGTCCTTTTCTGATAGAAACAAGGTAATGTTTCAGATCTTTCTGAACTGATGGCTGGAGGAAACACCTTTGCATTTAGCATCCTCTGCTGCTTCAGGTGCAAATGAGCTGAAGAAGAATCTGGGGGCAGCTTGTTTATACCAGAAAAAAAAATTGTTGTATGTCATGTTTTGTTGCCCTTCGCATAACATTGATTATGTTGCATCACTGTCTTCGATTGCAGCAGCAGCATCTCCTGTCCTTGGCTGGCAAAAACACTGCTGTGAAAATCCACACAACTGCATCTGTTTTGTGCCGGTGCTGTTCCAGTGCTTGTGTTGGCCGTTGAGATACAGGTGTGCTACCTGGTATCTGTACATCTGGCACATTGCCTATCCCTTTCCTTGAGCATCCTAAACTATCAGCAGATGTCAGTGTTGATATTTCTGCTTCTTAGGCCTCCACGGGTGCGTCTACACTTCCTTACACAGTGTATTTCATCCCTGTCCCTTGTGTATCCCACTGTCCTGTGATGGTCCTTCCCCAGTGCCTTTGGGTGAGCTGTGGGCTTTACTGGGCATGGTTTGGGGTGGATGTTGAGTGAGGAGAGAATGAGGAGGCACTTTTGGCAGACGGACCTCTGAACTGTTTGTCTTTTCAGCGGGGAGCCGGGGTGGCCATGCAGGGTGTGTGCACCGGCAGCAGTATCACAGTTGTGCTGGGAAGTGTCTGAAATGCTGCACCCCTCCACAGGATAGTCCATGGCCCCTCCATTGATGCTGCTGGTGGAAGCTACGCTAGTGTTGAAGAGAAGAAAATGCCTTTTTACTATTTTTGTCTGCTATCAGAGTTCTTGCTTGGTTTTGTTAGGCGTGATGCTGCTTTCGTTGAAGCATGGCTGGATGCATCCCGACCGATCTTCCTGGCATGCTCTTTTGTAAGTTTGTCTTGCCAAAGCTTCTTGTGTGAACATGAAAGCTTGAAGCCTACAAATACCAGGCTAATTGACAGGCGGTTACTGTGGCTTTCATGAATGAGGATTTGGAAGATGAAGAGTTTAAGCCACATAATTTAATAATCCTTGGGGTCCTAACTTGCTTCCCAGGATCTCATTGTAATATTTCTGTGGCTGCTGCTCCCTCTTACTGCATCATGTCCAGGGGTTGACAGTGCAAAGGCTGAAACGCAGGGTGCCCTTGATGTGGAAAGATTACGGCTTTTTGTGAGCTGGTAGCAAGGAAAAGATTGACGTGAGAGAAGGAAATATGATGTATGAGAGAATAAAAGATTCTCAGGTGGAATACTAGCCATAATGAAGAGAAACTGAAAGCAGTACATTTCAGAATGGCTAGGAAGGGAATGCACAGGAAGAGCCACAAAAATGTATAAATGTGCCACTGGTTGAAGGTTGGGAGAATGGACCTGTGACTATAAACACGGTCCTCTGGACTTGCATTGCTAATTTGGACTGGACCTGTCTACTCTTGCACTAGGCATACTCAAAAACTCGCTTGAAAAGAAATAATCTGCAGAAGAAACTATTTTGAAATTATTTGCATTTTACTATTTGCTGACTATTAGAAAAGTCACCAAATAATTTATTAAAGTGAGGCTGAATTTGTATGGAGAAGTAACATTTTATTGCCAGCAGATAGACTAACATAAACCAGCCCCAGTTCTGGTCAAGTCCTCTGTGAAGTCTCAGAGATGCTTAAGGCTAAGCATGAGAATAGCTGTGCTGATTGCACTGGGGCTATGCACACGCTTCAAGTTAAGCATATATTCAAAGTGATTTGTTGGATGTAGCTCAAAAAGGAATTTGGAATAATTAGACCAACTTGCAGAAGACGACACTTGCTAGTTTTTACTTTCCAACTGTGTAATTTGGAAAACTATAAGAAGAACTGTCAGGAATGACTGTTGAAAATTAAGTCAGAAGAGGTCATGAGAACATAAATTGCTTTTCCCCTTCCTTTTAAAAGATTTACAATACACTTTTTCTTTGTAAAGAACTTGTAAACCAGGGCTGTGAATCATGTGCCCTGTACGTGATGGATGCATCATACATGTGTTTGCCACTATTTAATACTGAACTAAGAGAAGATATGAGAAACCTAGCTGTCAGAATTAACTGAAACAGGTATATTTATAGTTGGGTTTGTTTTGTTGTTTGGTTTTTTTTCTTTTTTTTAGTGTTAGGAGGGACCATCAGCTATGGTAATATTCCTGATCAATTACAAGAACCAGAGTACATGATGCTTTAGATTGATATGTGCTCCTTGATGCACATTGTTATAGTATTCAAGGCATTGCTTCAGGCAGCTCTTAGAGGAAATGGAAGTAAAGGCAATGATGGACGGACAGATTCTTGAGGGTGTGATGGAGGTAGAGAGGAGATGTTGATGGTTGCTGTAAATGAGGAGCCAAGGGGTAGACCTTGGCACAGACCTTGGAACAGAACATTTAGCATTTTCACATCACTGCTAAAATAAGGCACAGCAGTTGGATTTCAAAGAAAGACAGATTTCAAAGTGGAAATAGCACTGTAATGTAGTTTACAACGTGAGAGAAAAGCAAACAACACTAGGTAATAAGATGGCAAAGAGAAGAATAGTCAGTCCAGATAGAGCAGAAGAGGTGATGGGCTCAAGCCTTCAGTGAACTCCAGGAAACTGGGGGATTGTTTGAGAGAGAGAGGAGGAGCAAGGATGGCATATGGGTAAATTAAAAATTGAAAGAGGAGACCAGAAATGGGCAGTGAGGCAGAACTTGTTTAGAGACTTTTTAGTAAGGAGAGGGAATGGATGTTGTGGGAGAAGAATCAGTGATGTACTATTGCCTGAAGCAAAATATGTCATGTTGACTTGAATTTGAAAAGGTGGGAAAGAG
>NW_009610294.1:40327-89789 GCF_000690535.1 Cariama cristata
CTTTCTTGTACTGGAGCAAATGTTGTAACTGTGTTCGCGCTGGCATGGGTAAATGATGATAATGGTAGTCCAGGAAGGAGCTCAAAAGAGAGCCTTAAGTGATTATATGTACAAATATATACTCCTCCCCGAGTCAGGCTGAATAAGATTTGGAAGATAATAATAATACTATTTCTTGAAACACTTATTTATTAATGTTGTTATAGGAGTGTCTTTGTGTTGTTTGCTGCAGCTGTGGTGGGTTGTCAAAATGTTTAATTTCTTTTTTATGACCAAGGAAATAATCTTATGGGGTGGATCTTCTGATCGCATATCAATTTTACTCATATGAAAGTTCAAGCTAGATCTCTAAGTCTTGTACTATTTACAAACCTGGAAAAATAAGAAAATGTGTTCAAAAGGCTCACTGGGCAGAGTAGCCCAAGGATTTGAATGTGGCTTAAGACAGAAATGATTTTAAGTACTCATGTTGCATGAAACTTCTTTTTTGTCTAAGCAAGAAGAAAAAAACTCTGAATAGATGACATCTCAAACGGTTTATTAAGAATAAATAGAAAGAAGAAAGGTATCATTTACAGGGGAGAACTACAACTCAATGTTAGAATATAGTTTTGATCTCCAAAAAAGGTGAGAATAGCCACATACCTATTTGGTTTGACAGATTCCATGTGCTGAAAATCTAAAATTAGTGCAAAGAAGGCTTTATAACCACAGGGTGTGAAGAGGAGAGAGGTGAGAATGTAGTGAAGATTGAGAATAATCCTACAGATGGTGCAAATGTTGAATGAGAACCCTCTCACTTCCAGTGAAGAGGAAGTATTTTATTAATAGTTTGGAATAACTAATGAAAATAGAGATTAGGAACTGAGGTGATAATATCCAAGGGGAAGCAAAATTTTAATTTCTTGGTGTACACTGTCTGGGACCCGGATATTTTCCATGCTAGAATACCAGGATGTATTTAAATGAAAATATCAAAGCTGTTGACAAGACTTACATAGTACCTGTATGTAAGAGTAGTATAAGATCCAGTTTCTGTAGTCAGTTGGGAATTGCACTAAAGAAATTCCCCGCAATTGCCGGGGTCCGTAACACTGGTGGTGTTGCAAATGCCACTTGCTCCACAGATTTGAACAGCTCCTTGTGAAGGAGGTCTGAAAAAGGTCCCCATCTCCCCTCTGATCTGCCTAGGGAACAATTCGAAAAGACAAAGTCACAGTTTGGAGAAAAAAAAACAACCCTGAGGCTTTGTTTTAAAGTTAAAATTTAATTCCCTTTTTTGCAAATCTCATATTTTCTGAAAGACTTGTGAGCCCTTTGGAGCACGGTTAATTTTATGCACTCATATATCACAGAAAGAGTGGAAAAGGATGTTAGACAGTTTGAGTGGTTTTTTTTTCTTTATACCAATTAAACCAATTGGGTGATGACTGGCTGAGAGGAAAGATTTTATTTTAACAATTGGAAGTCTTAACGTGCTTTCGGGTTAAGGAAGCTAAATTACAGAGCCAAAAACTGTGATAAAAAGCTGGTAAAAGAGAAGAGAGATAAAACAGAAGAAGTTATACAACCACTTGGGGAACCTAAAGGAGACTTGTTTCTCCGTAAATGTATGTACAACGATGGCATGACCTTTTTTTCCCCTTCTGTATAATTAGTTTAAAATGTGATTACATAACAAAACATCCCTGGCATCTGAACAAAAAACAAAGGCTAGGTCTTGCAAAATGTCATTACTTTAAATTTACTTGTGCAGTTTTTCATGCATAGCAATTGAGGTTGATTGAACTGTTCTGCACTAGCTAGAGTTAATATTAGCAGGCTGATCTCAGCTTTCTGGACTAATCACAAGTTTTTGAGATCTAGATGTTCTGGCTATCTGAATTGTCCATTTTGAGCACATGTGGTCTTCCAAGAAAGCACTCTTGTTGGAAGTGGGGTCACGGAGTTGCGTGTTTTAAATTTAATTTTCTTGTACCGTGGGCAGAAGTACATGCCTGGGCACCTGGCACAGCTCAGCCATGGTACATGGCGTTGTATACATTGCGTTAACTTTTTGTCTGTCTGAGCCCCTAGTTCGATACTGAAAGCATTGCTGGTGTTGGAGTTTGCTGTAAACATAGGGTTTGGAACAAATTCTGAAAAAGCCAAAAATCAAACAAACAAAAAACTCCATCAAACCCCTCAACCCCCAAACAAACCAAACAGTTATAAGCTTATATATTATTTGTTTCTTTTTCTACTGGAAAACTTAAAAGGAAAAGTCATATTCACTTTTATCCTAAGTGTCCAGGAATTGCAGTTAGAGTGAGGAATTTTTTGTTTGTGTTTTAACCTTAGTAATTACAGCTACTACAGTGACAACCATTTTTTTTTTTTTTTTCAAAATGACTGATCTATGGATTTTAAACCCAGTAAACATTGCCTGTTGCTAAAACTTGCAAAACTGAGCACCAGGCTGTTTCTAAGCAATTAAATGTTGTAGCTCTGAATGACGCCTTCTCACCTAGCAGGCTGTCTCATTAAGCATGTGAAGATATTTCACCAGGGAATTTGATTTCTGCATTTCATAACAAAACAAGAGCTGGTGGTGGGTCTGGGGCTCTGCAGATGCTGCAGTTGGGGATTCGGGGAACAGCTGCGTTTTGCAGAGTGGGCTTTTAGAACCTGGCTTTGTTTATATTGTGTCAGGTTCTCCCCATAAAGGAGAATATCTCCATATCAATTTTCATTGCGTGATCATTTTCTTCTTTAAACTTCTACTCTCAATAAGATAAATGTTTCTAGGTGAAATAATTGGGTGCTATTCAGGAAGGTGCGTACTGTCACATGTTTTCCTGTTTACTTAGCACAGATACACATGCATATGTAAAAAACAAACAAAACAAAACACAACAAAACCCGAACCCAACTAGAAAAGCAAAGCTCACTTCTGGCCAAAATGTGCTGATTTGCTCCTCATCTGTTTCTTTAATTTTTAGGAACTCTTGATTATTTCAATGTTGTTGATATTCAGCTTCCTAAAGTAAAATGAAAGTATTTCAGGGTGGCATTGAGGAAAGAAAAAAGAAAGAGCAGTAGAGAAGTGAGGTTTTCCTGTCTCTTAGATGGCTTTATCACAATTAAAAATGATGGATTAAAAGACAGAAGTGTTGTTGTGATGGTGAGTTCGTTGTGCGCCTTGTTCTGGCAGGTCTCAGCCTCACTCTGGAGATACGCTGTATGTGAGAGCTTGCAAAAGCTCAAACAGAACTTTCTCGTATAATACTGTCTGTCCGGTGCTATGGGTTCTAGTTCTGTGAAAAACTGCAACTGTCCGATAGCAGAGCATGTGCCCGAGACGTTCGGGTAAAATAGATGCTAATAGTTGTTGCAGATGAATGCACCTTTGGTAAGCTCCCTCTGTAAGCGCCCCTGGGGGAAGATAGCGTTCTGTTTTGAATGTGTGAGCAACAAACATGACAGTCCGATTCTTGGGAATTGTTCAGTTTCTTCATCCTGACATTTCATTTTTGCAACAGGTTGTGAATTCTGTTTAATGTTTTGGCTATGTACTCTTTCAGGTAGAGGCATTAACCCATCAACCTAGAGCCACAACAGTACATGCCGTCAGAGATTCAGAACTTGCCAAACTCCCAGAGGGAGCACTGACGTCTATTAAACGCAAATTTCCCCAGGTAAGAAAATCAGAAGTATTTTCTGTCTATCTCAAAAGATGTCTGAGAAGATAAAACTCTCCGTTAGCACCAAGTCTCTGGGTTTTTTGTATGATTGATGCATACTGAGAAAATATGTTGTTCTCTTTGTCTGCCTGATCTGATCTATACCAGACTTTTGCCAGCTTCGCTTCTCTTTTATCTTCTAATCAGTTTTAGCATGTTTTGTTGCAGGGTTGTTTTGTGTTTATGGAAGTTCATGCTAAATGCAGGACATACATATTTAACAAAGTGGAAATTGCTTAGTGCTATTGGTAGTAAATGAAAGTTTGACTTCTAAAATCACTTTAAAATGTAGTTATTCATTTGTCTTGCTCACTGGGACTCAAAGTCAGCACTTGGTTATATGTCCCTTTATTTCCAGAGCATTGATGTTTGGGGGTTGCTTTCCTTCTTCCTTGCATTTTAGGCTGTCAGTCCTCATTCTGCACTGCCAGATCTGTCTGTGTCCTGAAGACTGTGATTGCTCCCTTTTGAATCTATCAACTCATCCATCTTCTTTAATTCACTTGACATTATACCTCTCTCTTGCAAATCTGGAGACTGACGGACTTGAAATTTAATTCTTTTGTCCCTAAGAGCATCAGGGACATTATACTAAGCACTAAATCATTGCAGTAGCCTTAAAGGCAATTCTTTAATGCAGTTACTTCAAATTATTTCTGATTTTTCTGTTTGCTGTCTTTAAGACATATACTTATTTTACCAGATTTCTTGAAAAAACCTGCAAAAGTAATAAACCTAATTAAAATACTTGTATTCTTTTGCTTTTCTAGGACCTGTAATAACTTTTTTGATTATTTTTTTTTTAACTGTGTAATATAAAGCCTGTATTCATGCAGTCTCATGTTACAAAAACTGTGGGATTTTGTCTGTATTATTGCTAGGATAATTTTGTCATTGCAGTAAGTGTTGAGAAGTTATGCCAATGAAAAATAATCATCCTGGTTTCCCTGTAAGCATTATTTTTGCTTAAGTGTTTCTGAACTTCTGTTGTGGGTTGTTAAGGCAATCCTGTTCTCTGGATCTCTCTTGAATAGTCCTCCGAGTCTGTTCTTCTCTGTTTAATGTAACAGATTTCCTGACCAGATTTATGAACTGGTAGCAGTGTGCAACTGCTGTACATAACTCACCACAAACTGGGTACCGACAGCATGGCATCCTGTCTTGAGCTGCCCTTTTAAATATCACTCTCCCTGTGACTGATCAAGAGGTGAGGCAATGAGCCAGGTGGAATGTAAAACCACTTTTCCTCTTACATAGTGGATGATTTTAAATGTTACTAGTAGATGTTTAAACTGTAAATTACTAGTATCATAGAATGGTTTGCTTGGAAGAGACCTTAAAGATCACCTAGTTCCAAACCCCTGCGATGGGTAGGGACATCTTCCACTAGACCAGGCTGCTCAAAGCCCCGTCCAACCTCGCCTCAACATTTAGCATTTAGTAATGCCTCAAATGCTGATCTTTGGAAAGGCTGTGTTCTAATTCTGCCTTTTTGCCTGGGGCAATAATTGATTTCAGTGACTCTTCTCTCTTTCTTCCCTTTTGCTATTATATCAGTTGGCAGAATTGTTTTCCCCTAAAGAGTGCTCTCAGTGGAGATGTGAATCCTTTTGCTTCACAGTTAAAGTTGAGCTTGAGTGTTACATTTATAGTATGATTCAAAACATTTATTTGTAAAAAATTCAAATGTCTTCCCATGTCTAAAGAGTGCAGCCTATCAGCCTCAAATTCCTGACCTTTTTGAATAAGAAATTAGTTTTCTCTAGACTTGCATATAGTTTGGCTAATTAGTTGCAATGAAACAAAATGCTAAAATAGATCTTTTAAGGAAGTGTGTTGCGAAAAACGTTGTTAGAAAAACACATTCTTGCTGCTGTTTGAGATCTACAAATTCTAAATAGATGTTAAACTGGTATCAAACATGTGAGATCTTACATTTTTACTGTTGGATTATTTTAGAACAAGCATTAGAAATAGAAAGAGGAGTGTAAGATAGACTTTAAGGAGGTGATTTATGCAGTTAATGCCTTCACACTGTCTTAAGAACCTAAGATAAAGTATTTTTTTATATCATCTCAAAGTTCTTGTGTCTTTTCCTTTTGTCTGTTAGGCTTATCAGATAAGAGAGGAAGGACAGAAGTGAGAGGGAATTGAAGTGCTGAAGGAAAACAATAGGGCAGCAAGTTTGAAGTCAAGTAGAAAGTACAAAGTCAGCTTCAAAGTTAAAGGAGTGTACTGGAGAGTTTTTTGAACTGGGATCTAATAAATTACATACAGAGAAAACAGTCTGGGTAGCAGTTTCTTAGAAAAATAATCCAGGCATTAGAAGATGAAAAGCTGACCATGCCTGAACAGTGTAATGCAGTTGCAAAAAAAATAACTATGTTAACAGAATGCTTTTTGGTATGAAATGTTGGAGTTTAACCCCAGCTGGCAACTCAGCACCCCCCTGCAGTGGGACAGGGGAGAGAATCGGAAGGGTAAAATTGAGAAAACTTGTGTGTTGAGGTAAAGGTAAGGAAAAATAAAATCAAAAGCCACGCACACAAGCAAAGCAAACCAAGGAATTCATTCCCCACTGCCCATGGGCAGGCAGGGGTTCAGCCATCTCCAGGACAGCAGGGCTCCATCGCGCCTAACGGTGACTTGGACAGACAAACGCCATCACTCCCAACATCCCCCCCTTCCTTCTTCTTCCTCCAGCTGTATACACTGAGCATGATGTCATACGGTATGGGATATCCCTGGGGTCACTGGGGTCAGCTGTCCCGGCTGTGTCCCCTCCCAACTCCTTGTGCCCCCCCCAGCCTCCTCGCTGGTGGGGTGGGGTGAGGAGCAGAAAAGGCCTTGGCTCTGTGCAAGCCCTGCTCAGCAGTAACGAAAACATCCCTGGGTTATCAGCACTGTTTGGGTCACAAATCCAAACCACAGCCCCGTACCAGCTACTGTGAAGAAAAGTAACTCTGCCCCAGCCAAAACCAGCACGTGAAGAAATCACGTACTGGAAAAGCTTCAGTACCAGCCTGTGGCAGCAGCACATTTGAAGGAGAGTGCAGACCGAACAAAGAGAGTCTAGAGGACACAAAGGCAGCTGACTGGTGTTTAGAAATGTTGACCTATAAAGGCAAAAAGACTGTGAAAGGTTAAGGGAAGACATGGTAGCTATTTTCAGGTGTATAAAGTTGTCTTCTCATAGAAAGGTCGTAAGCTACTCGCCGTATTGGAAGAGAGCAAATGGTAGGGTGCTGAAATTGCAGCAGCTGGATGTTAAGAAAAAGCTGATTCTACTCCCTAGAAAGCCTAAAAGATTGTTACTTGTTTTTATAACCTCTTAAAAAATTATGTTTGAGGTAGTGCTTAGTGCTCAGCAGAGGGGTGGGCCAAGTGAATTCTCTCTGTCCTATTTTCTCTCCTGTTATTCTAGTAGAGTGATTTATACACAGGATTTATGATATTGTTTTCCCCATCCAACCAGAGGTGATAAAGTAATGAAGGGATAGCAGGTGCAATAGTTCTGAAATAATTGACTAGGTAGCAAGAGCTAGCTTGTGATTCAGCAGCGTGGTGGAGGATTTCACTTAGTCCTCTGCAAATCAGAAAACCATCTTATAGGGAAAAAAAAAAAGACAACTCTGCCTCTATCATACCTGTTCCCCTACTGACTGGTAAGATTAAGCTTACCTGAGTCTGACTTGGTGGAATAGTGATGAAACATTGGTGCCTGTCCCCTGAGTCAGGTGAAGTGCTCTCTTAGTTCACACAGGAATCCCACACCAGGTAGGATTGCTTTTGTTGTGGTCTTCCTCTTGGCAGCTTCCGTAGAGCCTAAATAGGGTGTATCTTAACAGCCAAGAACCGGGCAGTTCCTGAGATTGAATTACCCTTTTGATTAGTTACCCTTGAGCTTTACTATTTCCTGTCAAGGGTGAAGAACCCTTTAATTCTGGGAGTTAGTGGAGGGACTTCATCCTGCATACTTTTCAGCAGTCATGATGTGTTTGTAGATGATCCTGAAACAGTTCCAACTCTGGAATGCATTGTGAGAAAATATTACCTGATGGGGAAGAAAATTGTAAACGTGGGTGGTGCTTGCCAAGGAGAACAACATGAGATGAGGGGAATCATGCTCTATTAGTCCGTGCAGTAATTCAAATTCCTTGAGCTGTGATGTACAATCTGGAAAAATTGCACAGCTGATCCTTGGGGAAGCACCATATGCTTGCCCTCTGTTTTGTCTTCTCCCCTGGGCATCTGCTTTGGTCCTGTCAGAGACAGCGTACTGGTCTGCTGGGATCTTTGGTGTAACCCTCTATAGCTCCTGTTATTCTGAGGAATGAAACAGATGGGTGAGCATGGGAAATCTAATCTCAGTTATAAGTAACAGCCAAAATTTCAGAGTATGTGCCCAGAAACGACAGATGTTGACTTCCAGATCCTGTTCAGTCTGCAGAAGTCAAATCTACATCTTCTAGCTTCTCAGGAAAGCATCCCAACCGTGAGACACTCTGGATATGGCATCCTAGACATTCCCAGTTGAAAGTGGTCCACAGTGCAAAACTTCTTTGTTTTCTCTGGACTCCTGCCTGAGGGCCACAGCTCTCCAGAAGAGCCATCAAGGCACTCAGCCAGCAGGAGCATTTGCTCCTCTGACAGCCTCGGTGCTTGCTTCTGGGGCTGCCTGAAGCTTTTCAGCATTGCAGGAGTGAAAGGGAATTGATTCTTTCTATTTTCATCACTGCCTTCAGTTCTGAAAAGTAGGACAGAGAATCAGCTCATGATTTTTGGCACCACAAAGCGGTTTCGAATCAGTAGCAGGAGTGCAGAATTTGTGAACAGATTATAGAGATGTTCTAACATCAGTGTATAACTTGGATCACATTTCATAGATTATCTTTGCCTCTGCTGAGCTGAGGCAATTTTTATAATTCTAACTTGAAATTTAGATCTGCTGTAGCTGGTGGAAATTGCACTGAGAAATTGCTTTGGAGCTGGGGGCAGGGGGGTGAACTGTAAGACAATCTTTTGCATGCTAGAAATGCATGTGAGAAAATATGGAGTTTTTCTGCATCTTTCTTTTAATTCTCTAAGTCTGCCCTTGGGGTTTAAATATATTCAGAACCCATCATCCATCTTGAACAGTGAGTCCTCCTATCTTTGTATGTATATCTTAACCAGAGCTTTTCTGTAGTGGATGGAGCCTTCCCTAGGGTTATCTGCCTTACAAAGTGAGTTTGGTAATGTGCCCTCTTTTCAAAACGCTTCCCTCAGGCTTTGTGTATATTGTGCATCACGTTATTTAAGCTTGATGTGGCACTGTGGAATAGGTCAGGCGAGGACATGCTTCTAGATTTTTCTGTATTTGTTCTCATGGCCCATTAAAATTAAAATAAGTTTTCCTTGACTGTAGGAGAAGTGGATGTGAAAAGAAGAAAAATGTTCAGCGGAAGCGCGGTCACCAGCTGTAGCTGCCCGACATGAGGCAGGCAGGAGTGAGTGCTTAGTCATAGCGGTGGTGCGAGAATGACATTTTTCTTCAAGACACAATTGATCACAAGCGTTAGAAGCTCAAACAGCCCCAGGATAAAGCTTCAGTTCTGTATGCTTTAACGGCATTTATAAAGGTGCCAGGAATTGTTGCGAGTGAGCATTTAAGATTTGTTTTGTCATGGCGGTTCTCAAACCGTCAGAAGTTTTCATCGGAGACTCCTTGCTAAGCTCCCCGATTCTGTGACAAGCAGAGTGATTTATCTGATCTGGGGTCATGTAAAGCTTCAATAATGCCATTTTTTCGTTCGAGTTGAGGATCTAATTTGCCTCTCCTCCTCCCTTGTTCCTCAAAAATAAACCTTAAGAAAGCTGGTAGAGAATAATCTCAGCTCCTGGAAAGAGCTCCACAGAAATGAACCTGCTGTTATGTGAATTTGTATAGGTAACATGGCTGTTAGGACTATTTTACCCCAATTGCATTTACTTTGTAGACTAGAAGACCCTTGGCAGCCCTATTTTCCATGCTAGCTTAGTCACATTGGGTCTCTGTGTGGTAGAAAGCCCTTTTACATGTCCTTTAACTAAATCACATGTGTATGTGAAGGTCTATAATACCCTGCTGTGAAGGCACCAATAAATTGTTATTTGACATATTTAATTTAAAGGTGGCCTACTGGATGACTGATTTGAAGTTTTAAAGGCTTAACTATTAAGGATCTTATTTTTAAACTTCAAAGTCATCGGAGAAAGTCCTTAGCTCACCTGCAAGCCATCTTGTTTGCTGTGAGAATACTGTCTTTTGGATGTGGGTGATGATAGAGGGGATCGGAATAGCCTTGGAAGGAAAACCACATTCACACTTGTAGGTTTATATATCTCTTGGTTGTACAGGATTGAAACTGGCGTGTCCGGCTTGTTCCTAGGTTATTTTAGCCAAGGCTGGTTTCCTGAACCAGGAACCTGCACGAAGACAACGCTGGCGGGGGATGGTACTGTCCTTCCTCGGGACTGGCCCTTTGCTTTCTTGCATAGGAGCTTTGTTGCTTAGATTTAAAATAGCATACAATTAAACCTGAACCTTAGTGCAGCGTGGAGCAAAGTTCATTAATGTATCTTTTAGTTTTTGGTTTTGTTCTTATATATGTTTCTCTTGTTGTAACAAGAATGGATTTGTACTACATACACAGTACCTTTTACAGTAATTAGTTGTTACTGTGAATTTGGATATTGGTGTGGATTTTGTGAAGTTTTCCCATGATTTTTCTAACAGTTTTGTTGAAAGTTAGCTAAGATGAGAAAAAGCTTTGTTTGGTACCATCATTATCTATTAGCAGATAGTCAATTTGCTGGGCAATCCGTACTATTCACAAAATGAAATAAATATCCAAAGGAAAAAGTATTTTATGACTGAATTCTCATGAAAATCCCTTTCAAAAGGGCTTATTGTAAATTAAGTTTCACAGTTGCATAGGAACAAAAGCTTTAACTAAAACCCAGCCTTGGAAGATTAGCTAGATGTGGATAATAGGTTGAAATATTTCGAAGGATTATAGGAAATACAACGCTACAGAGTGACCATAAACACTTGCTGTGGCAATTACAGTAGCTGTGAAGCCAGCGGTGCTGAGGATAACTCCTAAGACCTGAGATGGATGGAGTAGTCAGCTGTGCGTTTGCCCCATCGCCAGCAGGTGATGCAGAGCTGTAATACTGCCTGGCCTCATCGTTGGAGGATATTTGTTTTGAAACTGGAATTAGTCATCCTAAAGTAGGCAAACACAGTCCCCTTGGGAATGTGAAGTTCAGTCCTTGCCCTGCAATGCAGAGGCTGCAGGTCTGTAGAGTAATTTAACATCAGTTAAGCAGAGGGGGAATTAATGGTTTCCCAGAGCCTTCTCTGTAGCAGATGCGGAAACAGACTTTCACGTTCAATAGGAGGGAGCTGGGGGAATTGGAGGCTGCTAAGAGAGCTCGAATGGGTCTTACTGGGGATGGAGCCGATTCAGAAATAGCCAGGAAGACAACGTGTTTCTAGGTAGATGAGGTGGTAAGTGGTAAGCTGGGTCAGAGAGGTGGAATTGTGCTGAGGGAAGTGCTCTCTAACGCCATTTGAAGAAGAGAAATCTTTATCCTGTTTTGCCCTGCACAAAAGTGTTCTGGTGAGTTAGTCTGAAAAAGTCCGTAGGTGAGGGGTGGAACAAAACCATTTTATTTCACTTGTAAAATGTGTGTCTCGACTGAATGTCCTGCTCTGGGGCAGGTGTTACGAATTTACAGTTGCAGTAGGGTCTGTGAGAGCAGGAGAGGTTTGGGGGCTTTTGGAGAATGGTACCAATGCACCTGGAATCCTGAGTAGCTTTTGAGGTGGAGAAATACTCAGGTTTTTAGACCTGTAAGGTCAGTTTTCTTCCTTCTGGCCTGAAAAGTCTTTTGCGTAAGCTCAGGAGAGTGGATTTTTGTTTGCTTTGGGGCTTTTTTTGAAAGTTGACTCAGTCATCTTTATGACCCAGGCAAGCTCCATGGCTCCAGCATCCAGACTGGCGCTGCGAGACCCCGGAGGTGTGTATTTAGGTTGCTGGCAAAGCCTTGTGACCTTTCTGAGTCATTTCACAGCTTGAGACGGCGGCAGCGGATAGGAGAGTGTGCTCCTTGTCACAAGGACAACTTTCACCTGCAGCGTGGCAATTTCAGCGGTGTAGCTCTGTTCACACCTAGCCTTACACCAGAAGTCCCTAATCGATGTCTCTGCTTCTCATTACTGCTTGAAGTGGTTAACTGTGATTAACAGAGCAGGATCTCTCTGGCTAGCATGGTTTCTAATCATGAAGATAGATAACTTCAACTTCCTCACAAACTTAAACAAGTTTGGCTCTATCCCTAGGACAAGGGGTCGAAAAGTTGCATTTACTTTGCAGGCAATTAATGAGTTTTGCCTAATTTAGAAACCTCCTGGTGTTCTTGGATAAGTTTGGATTCCAACTCGCTGCCTTTTTTGCAGTGCAGATTTTTCTTCAAACCTTGCATCTGAACGGCCTGATTCTGTGCCAGCGGATTGGGCTGTGGCTTGGTGTCTGTGGAGAGCGGGGTACGTGTTTGCGGGGCTGGGTGGATGGGTGCTAGAACCGACTGTAACATCCAGGATGTGCCGTAGGGATGAGCCCAGCAGCTGCTTCCGACTGTGCTGTGAAGGCTGTCTAGCCTTGGGTGACGGTGACACTGTGGAAATGAGACAATTTGGCGTGTACAGATGTCTGGGAGGTGCTCTGTGCTCTTCTGGCACCCGTGCTTGGGAAAGATTGACGTTTGCATGGGAGAGGGGGTAGAAGTCTTGCCTACTTTTGGAAGAACAGTACCGAGTCCATCGCTGGCTCGGCTGTGCTGGGGACAGTGCTGGAGGCTGTATGGCACAACGCACCCCCGGAGTAGTGAGCACTCAGTGTTTCTTCCAGGTCAATCCAGTTTTCCCAGCAGCACTGCCAGAGTTCCTACTTTCCCCCTCACTGCCAATTCCCAGAGCTTTTCCTACAAAATACAGCTAAATAGGTAGGGTGGGAATAAGTGACTGCTGAATCACTGCCCAGATGTCTGCACCAAGGTACCCCCCTGCCAGTGCCCTGTATTCTGTCTTTCTCCTGCTTCCATCTCCTCCAGGCACGCTTGGAATAACTCTGTTTCCCTTCAATCCCTGTCTGAGACCTCCTAGCCCAAGGGCTAATTTCTACTTGATTCCTCCTCCTCCCTTCCCCAAGCTAAACCAGCCCCCTCCATGCCACCCCAGGTCCTCTCCTGGGTCCCCTGGCTTCCTTGCCATTGTCTCTCGGGCTTCATTGAGCTGTGCTGCTCCTTCTTGTGCCCTGTTACTGGGAGGGTTAGAGTAAACGTGCTTGGAAACCTGAAGGATGATGTTTGTTGGTTTGGGTTTTTTTTTGTCTGTTGGTTTTGAATTCTCCCCAGTTGTACTGAATTTGGTGAGAGCTGCTCTGGCTGCCCTGCACAGTAATGGGTGTAGGTCGATCACTGAAGGTTGGGTCTGTTGTCAATGGAGAGATGTGATTTATATTGACTTCTCCCTCAGACAGTTGGACAAGTCTCTTTTTTTAAGGGAAAACATTGCCTTTTTGTGAAAGAAAAATTAGTGTATGTCATATAAAACTCCAAGGAAATTTCAGGCCAGTTCTTAGCTCTGATCCCAAATTGATGTTCCTTCGACGTTGCCATGACTGCGACAGAGTGACTCATCCCGTTATGGTTAGCAATTTGCTTGTCTTACAAAGTCACCGGGGAAATAATTTTTCCCTATCTATACGTACCAAGGCTGTAAGCTTTGCTCTAGCAAACAAGACAAACAATATTTCCTGGTAATAGAAGCAGCCAACTGGAAAATGAGACCAATAGGTTCTATTCTTAGTTCCATCATTAACCTTGGACATTTTCTTTAACTTAGGTGGAGCTCTCCTTAGCTGTCTCTAAAGCAGAAAAAGTTATAAATACAGGAGATGGTTTTAGTAAGTAATTAAAATTCTGACGTTTAAAGTGTTTCAGAAGTGTAAAATGTTCATAACACCTCCCAAAACTGCTTAGGGAAAGTTCTAGTGTGCAGATACAGGTTGTTAGGTGAAGGCATGGGAGCTGGATATAGCGAACGTTCTTGGGAGGCAGGTTGTCTCCCTTAGGAAGAGCAATCATTCTCATAATTTTTAGTGAGAATTCACTCTGTCCCTCCCTGCTCCCTGTAGTTGGGGAAATTTTGCGTAGCTACACCCAGCGCCAGTTATTAAATCCCAGCACTGCAGATCTTGGCGTTGTTAAAGTGGTAACGAGTCTGCTGGGTCATCATCAGCTCTTGTTATATTTTGGATAAATGGAAGCATTTTAGATCCCGTGTGAGATTCCAGGATAAGGAAGGAGGCTGAGAGCTCACCTGCGGTCAGGACCTGCCGTCGTTCTGCCATCGCTCGTTAGCGTCAGCGGTCGTGCTGCATCGGTGCTCTGGGGAAGCGGGCATGGACAATGTGTGTCCGCTGTTGGGGCAAATAAGAGAAACTTGAAGCTGGTCTTGGATCACTGAGGAGATAGTTGATGTGGTATCTTTAGGAACTTGCAGTTACAGATATGGGACAGAAATTACTGAAATAAATTTGTTTAGCTCTTGCTCTGGCATACCTCACGCTGTGTTGGAAGCTACCCGTTTGCTCTGCCCCCTTCTTCCTACAGACACTTAAACAACTCTGGTGCTTATTAAAGCTATGGAGTTCCATTGTCTAGGGCAATTTATTGGGCTGGGTTGGTTGGTTGGTTTTTAAAGCAGGATATATACATGATTCTGATGGGCATGCTGACCTGTCTTGATGCTTACGTGGTCTTTTATTTGAAAGTTGCATCTTGAAGTGCCTGTTCTTATGGGAACAGTGTGTCTGTCTGTCCAAAATCCAAGGCAGCCATTTGCTGCTGCTTCTTTAGCTTCTTAAGAGTCTGGAGAACTTCTGTTGTGGTAGTTTTTGGGGTGGGTTTTTTTATGTCCTCCTGAAGATTAGAGTTCTTTTGACTTTAAATTATTTGTCTGGGGGATAGTATCTAATGATTGCTCTATTAATTCTCTAATGCATTTAAATATCTCTTTTCCTCATTTGGTAAAACATTTGCGCATAGGTTTTCAGAATAAATGATGCATTTTCCAAGTCTGTCACTCCTTGGTATTGCAATTATTAGTCTTCTGCTACACTGCTTGTTGGGAATTATTGATTGTTCATGTTGGAGAGAAGCTTGTCAGTTTTCAGATATGCTTGGCTATTTGAATATTGGTTTATATTGATATAAGTCCTGTTGGAAAAAAGCTGGGGGAAAAAGGTACCACGCAAACCTGATTTGGGGGGAAAAGCAATTTCTTAGATAGTTTGTTCTGATTCTGTAGGTGTTTAGTGTGTATGTATCCCTTTTATTCAAGGTGGCTTAAATTGCTTACTGTAAATGCTGACTAATTCACAGGGGGTGGGTGGTAGAAGGAAGTTTGGGGGGGGGAATATGTTTGAGTACAGACTTGAACCTCTTTGAGCCCTTAGTAGCTGCAGAAGGTGAAGATGTGCAACAGCCACTGAATAGTGAGAGTGACTGAGAGGTGGGAGCGTGCCGCAGAGACAAATGAGGGGAACTGAAATTGCAATTTGACACGGTTCCCAAAATAATTGGATTTTTTTCTTTTGTTCCCAAAGCAAGTCAAATACTGCTGTAGTTTGTTTTGTTTTCTTGTTTTTCTGGATTAGAGTAAAATAAGGTAAAAGAAATCAAGTCAAATTATCAGTCACCTTACGTTACAGCCAGGAAAGAAGCTACGGCTACAAAACCTTGTCTCTGCATGGTTCAACTCGAGACAACATCTTACAAAAGTTTGAAAGTATCCATTTAGATGCACTATTTTTTTAGTACATTCTGCCTGAATGTTTGTTTCTTTTCTTCTTCTTTCTCTCCCATTGCTAGGTTGTGACTAGACTTATTCACTTGCTGGGCGAGAAGATTCTTGGCAGTCTTCAGCAGGGAGGTAAGACTCATTCCTGGGCTATTCCCATTGATGCTGGTGCTTCCTTGGAGCTAGATTTACATCGTGAAATCTGGAAACAGAAAGTGCATACCTAAAAAGAGAATTTGTCGCTAAATATTTTAGCTGTTGTCACAAGTGAATGGTGATTTTATCATATATATGTGTACATTTTTTTTTTTTTTGGCAGAGCATGGTTAATTAAGTGTGGGAATGGAATGATTTGCAACTGAGATAGATAAGTACTGCTTGAAATTTCCTGCAAGAGAAGAGCTCAACGGGAACGTTGGAAATAGCAGCTGTAATCGACTTGAATCAGATAGTCATGCTGAGTGGCATCTGCATGTAGACTGACTTAATAAGTCTGTATTTGCATTATCTTAATGAGTTGTCTGAGGGGAAATGGTCTGCTCTGGGTTGGTTCTCAAGCTTTGTTTATGTGGCAGAGGCAAAACAAAATATGTTTACCGATTGAATAGAGTAGGAGGAGATTTTCCAAATTTTCTTGAGCAGCTTTTAAAAGAAAACAGATGCACTTTAACTACTGAGAGTGTTGTGGGGTTCTTTGCTGTTCTGGGTTTTTTTTGGGGTTTTTTTGGTTGGGGTTTTTTAATTACTTTTATTGCTGTTTTTGCAATAATCCAAGGAGACTGAAATGAGGTAGCCAACTCTCATGTTTTGGAACAGTCTTGGGGAGCAAATCTCAAAGTTCACTCCTTCTTTCCGGGCTCAATTTTCTGTACACAATCGATTGGGTACGAATCTCTAGTGATAATTGTACTTAAATGCTTTTGTGGCCTAGGGACTAGGCACTGCTTGGGAAGTAGGGCAATACAGGATCTGGAGAAAATGGGAGGAAAATTAGTGGCAGTAATAGGAGTTCAATCAGAGAATCACTGTGGAAGTTCTGAGGAGGGAAGGATGGATGGAGATGAAGGGGTTGAGCAGTGATGTGTAACTTGTTTGAAGCTACAAATATCTTCTTGAAGATCACCAAAAAGAGTGGAAAAACTATTTAGTGTTCTGTGCAGAGCTATTTTAGAAGACTTGAAATGAATAACTCAGTCGCTTGAATATATTTGAAAAAAGTTTATCTGATATTTCTTTGTGTCCTGCAGTGTACTGTCGATTGTGCACATAGACTTTGAATGAGTTTTCATCTGGTATATCAAGTACTTCCATGTGTCCATCTCAAGAATTCCTCTTAATGGTGCATCTTAAGCCTTTGCTGGGTGAATGGGATAAGCAGGGCATTAAATCCTAACTTAGATGACGATAAGTTTATTGTGTACTTAGAACTGAGTTGATAGGCAGCAAAGTAAGGCTGTCTGAGAAGGTTTAGTTAAAAAGAAAAGAAATAGTGTCAAAGTAAAAAGAACAGTTTGTAGAACACTCCTATCATTGATCTCTTCCTGTTCTAAGCTATCTGGGAAGATCTTAATCTTTGTCGCATGCCTTGCATACTTCTGTCAAAAAATGCTTTCCTCTGCCCATACTCTTTGTCCTTACTCAGCTTATCATATTATATTGGAGATACTTCCACAGTTACTTTGCAGCTACTTCAGAGCTTCCAGATTTTATTTTAATACTCCAAAGCACGTATCTGTAAAGCTCCACGTTTTCCCATCTTGGAGAGAAGTGAAAATAGGTGGAGATACACATTCCCTATAGGAACTTTGTTGAAAATAGGTATTTATTTCCTTGATCAGGAATACCATAAAAAGTGAATGTTAATTTTTGGAAAGTTTTGATACTGACAACAGGTTTTTGGGTTTTCTTAGTTAAGCTAATTCCTCTTGGGGGCTAAATCAATGCCTATTCCAAAGTTGTGGCTATTCAAAGTGCCTTTTTATCTTTTCCTTAACAGGTCAGGTAAGTGCATGTTGCATTTAACCTGATCCTGGCATCCAGATATTTTTAACACTGCCTAACTTCTACCCACGCATGCTATGAGAGCAGCCAAAAATGATGGAAATTGATCTTCGCCCTCTTATGAATGAAATATGTGGGCACTCTTCCCTTTTATGTGATATGGACGATGTTACATTTGTCTTAGGTTAAGCAATTCAGTGACACTTTCCTTGCTGCCTGACAGTTGAAAACAAGGAAATGAGCCCTGGCTTTCTTGGTTGGCTGATGGCAAGTTTTTTCTTTTCCAACAGGTCATCCTCTTGGATTACACAGCTCGAGTAGCAAGTGGGATGCCGGAAATCCTGCCAGCAATCTCTCCACAGTAGCAATTATGCCGGTGTCTGAAGAGGTGCCACTTACGGCTTTTACTCTGGAGCTCAAGCATGCTCTGAGTGCTGTGGGTAAGAAGTGTTTACATGTTACTGCATCACGCGAAATCAATTATTCTTGTCTTTTTAGAGATGTATGGCCAGGTACCTGTCTTAGTCAAAGGTGGATTCATGCTGCATTAGGAGGGGGTAGTTGTACAGCAGTGCTCAGGATCAGCCTTTTTCGTGATCTCTTGCTTCTTTGTTCCCATCCCTAACGTGCATTTAAGTTTAGCGGAAAACTTTGTGGCCTTAATGACTCAGAAATATTAGCCAACCTGTCTGGCCTCTCACCTTGGCTGCCATCAGCATTACTAAGGCTGCAGGCACTCCAGCCAACAAATCCCACCTCTGGTGCACTGTTCCCACGGTGCCCATCAGGGTCTGATTCTCTTTCCATGTGTGAGTCTTTCGGGCTTCCTCAGTTGTACAGCTTCATCCAGCAAAGAATTTCTTACGCCGTTGTCTTTTGTGGAGATAGTGCAGTGAGTGGTAAGTGTAAGACTTGATGGAAGAGGCTTGTAGAGGAGATCCAGGTTGGCACTGGAAGTCCAAACTTAAGTCTTAAATCATTGTCCTATTTGTTGTCAGCTTGTTTGTCCATCTTGTGCTCATGAAACCATGTATTCAGCTCGCAGCTGAGTCATTAACTGCTTTATCTGTTGGTGAAGTTGTGTGTGCAAGTTCCAGTTGCTCACAAAACCGTGTATTTAATTCATGATTCAGTTCAGTTCAGGATGACATTTCCTGAACATCCTCTTCTCATCCTCGTACACCATCACAGATCTCTTGAGTAAATCTCCTGTAGTTCTTTGATGAATTGTTAGTCTGCTATCTCAGGGCTTATTTTGAAAAGTACAGGTTACATGATGCTTGAGGTATAACTGCTTACATTTATTGGTTATTTCCTTTTTGACCTTAAGGGTATCTGGATCTGACACTTACTATTCTGCTTTAAAAGTCTAGGTGAGCAGGCACAGGAAAAAGCTGTTGATGCTTCGACTCTTTAACCTTTTGAAATATGAATTTGTGTGCAGCTTATGCTGGAGATGTGTTACAGTGAGAACTAATTTGGGGGCGTTTGAAGATTCCTCTTATTTTGAGAAGGCAGAAAAATTTTACATCCATAACAGAGCACAGATCTCAGCCGTAGCTATATTGCTAATGGGTACTTCTTATGGATTGTTGCCAGCTTGTTTTGATGTGTGACAGCACTAGGAGCCTGTAAATAAAACAAACAGAAACTGAAGTAGAGAGATGGACTATTTGGAACAAAAATAACCATTCTAGTTGAAAGCAACTAGAACGTGACAGAGATTTTGTTACGATCACTTGGCCTTTCCTCGTTCACCCTTCTTTTTTCTTTTCTTTTCCTAAACTGATGTCTGTGTAGTGCTTGGCAGCTATAGATGGTACTATACAACCTTGGCATCTGAAATAGTTGCCAAAATGGAGCAGACGGCTGCAGTGGGAAGAGAAAAGTGTTGTGTGAAAACACAGCTAGCCATATGGTTCAAAACACAGCTGGTAGACCAAGCTCTCTGGCCTTGATAGCCTCTGTTCGTTGGGTCAGCCTATTGCTTATTCGGCCCCACAACGCCCCGAGACAGTGGTTAACCTTCTGCCAGTGCTTTACTCTGTGTGTTTACAGGCTGTACAGTGCTGAGAGGGGTTCATGCAGGATGTATTGTATTTTTTTTATTTAGCAGAAGCAGCATTCCCTTTTTCCTTTTTTTTTTTTTTTTGGTAGCTTTTGTATTTTCTTCTTTATACTACAGCTATAAATTATTTGGGTATTCCTTACCGGTGCGTGACAAAGTGCTGCGAGCGATGTGCCAGATGGTGCTTTGCTATAAGGAAAGGGGCTGGTTTTTGGAATTATTTTTCTTCTGACTTCTTGCATCAAAAAAATGAAATGAGTAGTGAAGTCGGTGTTGTGAAGCAAAATTTCGCCTTATTTTTAGATTGTCTTGGTATTCATCAGACCGTTAGAACTGGGGCCATTTTACATGGTGGGGGGAGGAATTGAAACGTTGGGTGAAAAGATTTGCATGAGGGCCTTGGTGAGCAGCCGGCGTGTTAGAGCATGGTGCCTCTGCCACCTGAGCGCTCCCCGCTTCTAACTTTCAAATTGGCTAATTAGCACTTGGGGCTTGGGTGTGAACTGCGAATAGACCTTAAATGCATTTATGGAAATGAGAGGTGTCATTTAATATGCTGGAGAAGGCTTAATTGAAAATCTTTCTCTTAAGGAAGTCTCTTTCAGTGTGTATGTTCTCAGTTTTGAAAATAAGGGGTTTTGCTGGTAGATTTGCTGCTATTAGCATATTTTTGCTGTTTATTCTTTTGTATTTTCTTGGACTGACTTTTTTTTAATTGTAAATTGTAATCAGATGTTGCCATTTAACACTTGACTTAACATTTGATCCATATTATTTCATTGCTCTGGGCTTGAAATATGTTCCAGAGCAGTGGAGGGTAGCCTTAGTGTGTGGAGTGAAAGCAGTTGTTTTTAGCTTGCTTTTGCAACCTAATATATTATCTTAGAGAATTCCTTACTCTTCCTGTTAATATTAACTCAGATGAATATTGCAGTGATGCCTTGAATCCCCTTGCTGGAGGCTGGAGACAAGCGGATAGAAGAAATTAGGAGGATGCAGGCAGTAATACTGAGATCGTTGCAAGAATTATCATGAGATATCAGCTGCTGCAATTTTTGGGAGAAGGCTGTGCTCGCTGTGGGCTGCCCCTCATCCTGGGCAGAGTCATCGGGATGCAGGCTGGGTCGTAACACAACCTGCAAAATTAGATGAGAGTGTGGGTTTTCTTTTCCTGGAGCTGCCATTAGAAGGTTATTGGCAGTGCTAGGACTTGGAGCTGGTTGCAGGTTAATCTGTTTAACAGGATTTTATATTTTTTTTGGTAATTTTTAACTGCTGCCAACTTATTAAAGGAGTGTAAAAATAATGACAAATAGAATATATCAGTCTGATAGTGGAAGCTTTGTAATGCCATGAATTAATATATACTGTCCACAAGAACTAGAAAAGTATTCAGAATCTTTCCCCCCCAAAAAAACACTTTTGCCTGTAACGAGGCAGGACTTATTGGTTTGGTTGCTTGATTCTGTTATGTAGGTTTAATTATATTTTTTTCAATTTTTTTTTTTCTTTTTTCCCATGTCAGTAATGGGAACACCTCAGACAACCAGGCTGCTCTTTGTACTGGGCTTGCTGGGCCCCAGAGCACACTGGCCAGGTTGAGCTTGCAGGGAGCATGAACATCTAGTACCACCCATGGCTTTATCCAACCGATTTGTCCTGATTTCTTTGAGATTTGGTGTTTCTGTGGTTTATTATAATTCAGATATTGTTTCCAGACAGTGTGATTGTATCCCAATTAAATTCTAAGAGATGCTCATGTTTCCATGGAGTTTGCTCTGTTAAAAGCTGGACAGTGAAGCAGTTAGTTGGTACCTGGCGGCAATAACTCTACATGAATTTGCCTTCATCTTGAGCGAGGGATAAATGTAAAATATGATCTGAGCGTTGAGGAGAGAGCAGGGAAGTCCTGCCGAGCATGGTGAGCTGGAGGCTACATCACTGCTTCCTCACTCCGTGTGCTTGCATGCTTCGGTGTGAAAGCCTTTTCTTTGGATCTTCGTCTTTGGGTCTCCAAAGAAAGAGGATGTAGAATATAAAACTTCCAAAAACCAGGGACAGAATTTTCCCCTTCTGAACCGGAGTGAAATGAAGGTGGGCAAGTTTTACTGCTCTGCAGTTTCAGGTTAGGATAACAATGCCCATGAATTCCGGTCAATGTTTGTGATGTCTATTTTTATTATTGAGTTTTTCTTTTTTTCCCCCTTAATCCTGGTAGAGCTGAGAACATCTCTTACCAAAAAGCTATTCTGCAGTACTCAGGTTTTTTAAACAGTATTTGCCTAACTATTTTTTTTTTGTTCTTTTACTGAGACAAGCTAAATGATACCACATGGCTGTGCGAATTCTGATTATATGTGAGAGCCCTCGGATCGTATATAATTTCAAACTGAAGTAGAGAGGGATTCAAATCCAACATATGTGTCTCTCTTCTTCCTTTCTGCCCTTTAAATATGAGCTTTCTTTTAATTTCTAAAAATGTATAATGTATTGGAAAACTCACTGAAATGCCTTTGCTAATAATTTATTGGAGCTTTTGATTGTAGTTCTGCCTGACTTTCCCTTCTTTACATACAGATTAGATTTAAATGTGCAATGTTTAATGTGGTGACTGGACCCCGACACAATATGGTATTTTTTGCTGGGTGAGATCTTCTGACATTGAGACATCAAACTCGTTTATCAGTTCTGTCTCTTGGACACATAATTTGTAGACTTTTATTAGGCCAAATATAAATTCTCTTTTGATGAAGCCCAGGCAAGTAATTTTGCTGTGCTAAAATTTTTCCACAGTGCATTTTGTACGGGACGTATCTTTTTCTGCAAGTATTTTTTCCAGGTGAGATGGATTTGCAACCATTTCTAAGTATCAGAGATCACTCCTTGACCTCTGGGGCTCTGATTTCTCTAGGCAACTTTTGGACCATGTTTTGTTACACTTAGAACTAGGATATCTATATTCCCACTCCTGCATATCTTATGAAATTGATATTTTGTGGAAAAAAAATACCAAAGTGAGTATGCTCATCTTTGGAAAGAAAGGAAGAATTTTATGTCTCGTGTGAAGCTTATGTCTCCTTACTGGGGCAGGATTTGAGCTTGGAAGCCTTGCTGAAGGGCTGTCTCAACTCTTTTCTTGAGTGCCTTTTAGTCTTAAAAGATAAAATGAACTAGACCTCTGATATTTGCCAGCATTTTTTTCTCCTCGCTTCTCTTTTACAGAACTGTAGTTCTGTACTGAAAAACAGATGAGACTGGAGTACCGATTTAGATGCTCCATGAGGTTTCCCCATGAATCATGATCCTCTGTGCCTGGGGGTAAGACTGCTGCCATGCAGTTTTCTCACCTGAAGCGCGTAAAAGCTGAGATTCAGAATCCCAGCAAGTTCACCAAAAGAAACATCCCTCAGGGACTATTAAAAGTCACCACCTCTGGCTTGAGAAATTCATGAACTGCGAATTGCTGGAGGCTTGGAGAATGCCATTAAGTTTTCCTTGCTCTAATACTCTTCCCCAGCAATCTGGTGCTAGTTGCAGTCAGAGAGACACTATTGGGCTTAGATAAATATTTAATGTTACCTTGTATCACCTCTCCTATGTTCTTAACTTTGAGCTATTCACCCCACGTCTAATCCTACTGAAAGAGAACAGTCCCTGAAGGGTGCAGGGGGCTGCTGGAGGAGGATGGAGGGATGTTTTCCTGATGCCAGCTGCAGCTGTAAATTGCCTGCCAGGCTGATGTCAGGTGTGGAGAGAACATCACTAGATGATGGTGTGTAACTATGATAATGCACGTTGAGGATGAACTAACGTCGTCTCGGACACTCCTGCCTACTGGTGTGGCTGTTCAAGGGGTATGTACTTGAGAATGACTTTTTTATTTTTTTTTTTTCCTTTATTTCCTTGCTCTCAGCAGTTTAACACTTTTGGTCATTCTGTTTTATGAGAACACATATGTTGGTGTTCTTGATCACATTAATGGGGGGTTATTTAATGCTTGATTAATTGGGAGCTTGCAAGAAATTCGAAGTGTGGAGCAGATGGTTGTTATTTCTTAATCAGAACAGAGTTGGTTCAGTTGGAAGCATCACCATGTTCTGTGCTGGGGATGAACAAGGGTCTGGGGACACTGGGCAGACTCCTCCCAAGCCAGCAGAGCTCTGTGTCTGTCTGTAAAAACTCGTTTGTGTCGTGTACTGTGAACTGCTGCTTTTCCAAATACAAAAGTGAGGTGAGTGGGCATGATTTCTGAAGTCTCATGCCTCTCCAAGGCTCTTTTGATGCTTGATGGGGGTGTGTTGTCCCCATTCAGGATATCTGTGGGTGAAGTAGCCATCACCTTGACTAACATAAAGACCCAGCTCTACAAAGTCGGCCTCTTGCCTTGTGTAGAAGGTGTTCTGGCTGGCAGGGTCACTGGGTTTAATGGTTTCCCCTTAGGGCATGGGCCCCAGTGCATCATGTCAGCATGGGGCACTCCAGGCTCCTTTGCTGGTGTTCTTGGACCTCAGTGACCGGGAGCAGGGAGGTAACAGGCAAATGCAGAGGTGGAGCAGGCTGTTCCCTCCTCGGCGTTAGTCTCTCTTACTTGACATTTTTATTGTATTTCTCAGCTCATTTTGCATTCCTGGCTGTTCGTCTTTGCCTACTAAACTTCCACCGCTGTCATAAAGCTTTGTAAGTCACATATCCTGGAAGAATATTTGGTCTATATATCATTTCTATTTTCCTGAGAACTTTGACACATTAATGAACACAAATGATAACTCTGCTGTTGGATGCTTTTTCAAAACTGACCTGCCCTCTGTCCCTTGCTGTCTTCATCGTATGCAATAGCATCAGTATTTCTTTTGGGAAACGTCTCTTAATCTCATTGCCCCATCCAAAGTTGTGCTAGACCAGCTGTTTGTGAGGCTGAATGGTGAATCAGATCGAAGAATCTACCGGTGTTAAAAAGAAGGTGGTAAAAAAACCCCACAAGCATTGGGTCTATTCCCCGGGGACAAGACGGTTCAACGAGCACCACGGGAGGAGCAGCAGAGATGCAGGAGAGAAGGGTGGTTTAAACCAGTCCTGCTCTTGAAACGCTTACGAACTAATTCCCTCTACTTGGAACTTGTTGCTTTTATAGGAACCAATTACTGTAAACTTTATTGGAGGATGAGGAAGTTAAATTCTCTGAAGTCATCCTCCTTTCTGTGCTTTCTTACCAGTTTTTACTTTTTATCCTGAGGTCTCCACTTAAGGGATATTTTTGTCCATTTTTGTTCGCTCTTCTTTCATCATCAGTGTAACAAAGAGCAAACATTGTTTGGATGTTTGAAAATAGAAGATGAAGAATCATACTTCTGAGATTTTTTTCAAGTCTAATGCTAAAATATATTAAAACAGAGTGAAGTCTGCGCAGGAGGAATTGAGCAGTGTGGGGGAAATGAGTTGGCTGTGAAGGTCAGGATGGCCAGCTCCAGATACTGTACTTGTGGGGTTTGCTTTTTAAGCATGTAAGTGGGAAATGTGACCCTTTACCATGTTGTTCATTCATGGTTCCTTGGGTTTTTTACTGAACACATTAAGCCACGCTGCTTTATTAGTGCCTTGAGAGACCTCACATAATTGTTGTTATTTTGTACATACATTTCAATTATTTTATTAATGAAAATTGAAGGATTACATAATGAAAACATTCATACAAAGCAGCTGCTCTTTCATGTTTTGTAAATGTGAATTTCTCTCTCAATATGAGACAGATAATATCTTCTTTAGGTATGAGGTTAATCCCTTAAATTTTCTTTTCTTTGCTTTTTTGTATTTAGCTGCAGTTATTCTGCAAACTCCACCACATATGGCATGTATTGCAGCTGATGAAATAGTATTGCTACTAAGAAAAATCAACTAAAGTGCCTGCAAGAAACTATATCTGAGATGAATTTTGGTGCACATGAAATGTTGTTGCCAGATATGTGCGTATGCCTGTCTCTCTAGTGCAAGTAGTGTGAATCGGACTGTGCCCTACAGATTTAGGAGTCTCTTTCTCCTTGGAGTTGGTAGTGGTCTAGGTTCCTGTTGGCATGTTGAATAAGTAGTAGTACTACTCTAGAGAGCTTTAGGATTCATCCGAGGAGTTGGTTCAGTGCAGGATCAACAAGTTATGTATTTCAATAGGTCAGTGAAATAGCTTTTTTTCTTTGAAACCAGATTCCTGGACTGTCTATATTTGCAAAAGGTATGTGATATTCTGAATGTTGTGTTTGTGAAAGTGCAGCTGCAGTAGAAACTCTCATCCTTCGTGAGACAGAGGAACGCGATAAAAGAGAGCTTGTAGGTTGTGACTAATGCAGTAACAGAGCTCTGGGAATATGGAGAATGGGAAGATGTTACTGTAGATAAGTGTGAAAATTTTTGTAAAGACTTTGTGCCGGCTCTTTCTTCTACAACAACTCTGATCAATGCACTGATCCATTGTGATCTTCAAAGCAAATTCGCGGAACTGCATTTGCTGTAGCTATATTTTCTCAATACAGTTTGGCAGGAGCTGAATGGCAGATGTTCACATGTGAAACTTCTTCTTCCAGGTCCTGCTTTGCTGCTCACCAGTGATAACATCAAACAGCGACTTGGTTCTGCTGCGCTGGACAGGTGCGGCCCTCATTATTACTTACGAAAAAATGCAGAAGGATGCTGTGCTGGTACTATAAATATACAATGTTTGGGAATAAAATCCTGTGTTCTAACATATATTGTGCTTTCTCATCAAGGTATTTGGGACAACAATGTTTCAAGAGTATTTGGTTCAAGTGTGGGTGTTTTTTTTCCATAGTTACTTTCTCACTTGTGAAATCGGAAAAGCTGAATTGCTCCAAGTGGGGATTGTGTACTTGTTCTTAGGGATGCCATGGAAGTCTTACTGAAGTTAGGCATCACTGCATCCTCTTTCCTCTGTGTGTATATCTAGTGGTATAAATAATGGAGAAATAAAGAAAACATGAACCTGAAATGTGAGCACATAAGGTTCTCAGACTGGATGAGCAAGAGATGCACGTCTCTAATGCCCTTCAGATTTTGTGCTTGACATATAAGACTTCTCTGTACTCTGTTAGAAGCTGTGATGTAAAACCATTACAATTTTGTGTTTTGTTTGTGTTTTTTTTTTTTTCTGTCCCCAGTATCCATGAATACCGACTAACTAGCTGGCTGGGACAGCAGGAGGATATTCACCGTATTGTGCTTTACCAGGCAGACAGCACCCTTACTCCCTGGACTCAGCGCTGCATCCGGCAGGCTGACTGCATCTTGATCGTTGGCCTGGGAGACCAGGAGCCCACTGTTGGAGAGGTGTGCAAATAGCTCCTTCCCTTATTTGCAGTGTTAACAGCCTAGATCAAAGAAGGTTGTTTCATACTCATGAATTTTCCTGGGTTTAATACCCAGTGAAGCATAAATAATGAAATATTCCTGAGAAATGTGTATTATAAATAGAAAAAGAAATTAATGAGGATCCTCTGAAATGGCAAGCTTTATGTAGATGTATTTCCAGCTAAGTTCTTTTCCTCTAAGGAGTCATTTTGGCCAATGGTAAATCAAAAGTCAAATTGCTTTGAAACTTTGCATTTCTGTCCAGAAATTCTTTGCAGGATCTCCAGATAGAGAGGGAAATTCTTTTCTGCCCAGATGGAATTCATGGTGTGTGCGTGGGAAAAAGTAGATATAAATTGTATTGTAGGAATAATTTAATATATTTTATTACAGATTGTAAGCTGTATTTTTTTTTTTTTTCCCTTACTATCTATTTTTATTTTTGATTTTTTATTACGGGTGTTGTTTGACCAGGCACAGAAATTCTGCAAGAAATTTAAAAATGAGGTCACAAGTGAGTTTTATAGGATTGTCAGGTGCTGAGTCTGACCTCCAAAGAACCTGGGACTGGTACCATCTGCAGCGTTCTTGTGTGTCGCGCCGTGTTGGTTCTTCATGACTGTGTGTGGGAGGCAGGAAGCACAGTAAAAGCAAGTCTCCTTCAGTTGCCTAAAACAACAGAAAAATAAAAATAAGGAATGCAAGGAGGAAAAAGTGGTCTGATTGGAAATGAAAGAACAAAACATACTGAACATTTGTAGGCTTAAATATGACTTGGGAAGCAATCTCATTTTGCATGAACAGCATGTGTCTGTGCTGTGCATTTAATGATCTATGTTTTAGGTAAAAAGCATTCATTTTTAAGCATTCAGGTTTGAATCCTTGTCTGGTTTTAGAGTTCTGTATGCTAGGTAAGCCCACAGCTAACAATGTAGTTGTCTAAATCAATCTTGTTTGAGGGTTCTTAGTGTGCATAGTTGTCTGTGGATTCAGATAGGAGTAGGGGTCAGATGTATATATCTATGTGTGGGCATATATATATTTCACAGTACATTATTGTGTTAAACTGATACTGGAGCAGTAAATACCCGATGCCCTCATTCCTTTGGTGTGTATAATGTGCTGTAGCTGGAGAGGATGCTGGAGAACACTGCGGTCCGAGCCCAGAAGCAACTTGTCCTGCTCCATAAGGAGGATGGGCCTCTCCCTTCCCGAACTGTGGAATGGCTCAACATGCGGAGCTGGTGTTCTGCTCATCTTCATCTCCGCTGTCCGCGCAGAGTCTTTTCCAAAAGAAGCCTGCCCAAGCTGGTAAGAGATTCCTGCTTTGGTGACTGGTCCCTTAGGTGTAGTACTTTATGTGTAATCCATGTATCAAAGATAGTCGGAGATAATGATACTACATGATATTCTGATGCTCAACTGACTGTTACACAGACAGTGTTCTCTTTAAATCTGTTTGGCCTCAATTTGCTATAGGAAACATAGGGATAAGGGACTCATGTCGTCTTTATGGATGCATACTTGGCTTTTTGGTATACTGAAGACAGTAAATATTATCTCAAGGTCATATTGATAGGTGTGTGCATGTGGTAGAGTCCTTTTCACTAGGAGGATCCCCGTGCTTGTGAAAACCGTACTAAAGGTAAAGCAGAGGCAGACTTGGGATGCTTCCCAGTAACTTCAAATCCTTGTCAAGAAAATGAAATAGCTCCAAAGAAAATACCATACGATGATGAAATTCTCCTAGCTACTATAAAAGTATGAGAGATGCATATGATCACTAGTACTGTTTGGAAAGTTCATTAATGCTCTTCTCGTTTGAAGAATGGCTATCTCCTTTTTAACAGTATGTTGTTGGCTGGTAGTGTAGACTCTACCCTACCTTTAGAATGACCATCTTCTGCCTCTCTTCTGCAGATAGAGATGTACGAACGCGTATTCCAGAAACCACCAGACCGTCACTCTGACTTTTCTCGCCTGGCGCGTGTTCTGACTGGAAACGCCATTGCGCTGGTGCTTGGGGGCGGAGGAGCAAGGTAGGTGTCTTATCCTGGGCACGCTGATGCATTGCTGCCAGGTTCTAGAGCACCGGTGTCACTGGGCTGCGACAGGTTCTGCAGGATAACAGGCATCCTGTAAAATCACCACTGTTCTGTAAGCAGTGTTTGGGGGAGACACCGAGCAGTTGCTTTTGGTACACAAACTTAACTTGCTGTGTGGATTTGTGCTTGGATTTCTGCAGAAGGAACAGGAGTGTTTGTGACCTCTTGAGACCTCTCGTAAGCTGGACTGAATACCAGGAGATGACCAGGGCACTAAATATGGCACTTCTTTCTTTTGTTGGCCTACACTATGGATTTTTTTCCCCTATGGGTTCTTATATTAGAAAATGGCTCACAATATTTCAAAGGCCTCCAAAGCTCTTAAAAGTTTGAGCAGCAAGAGGAATTATATCCTCTAATGGGAGAATGTTCTCTTTTTATAATCGCCCAAAACCCCAGGTACCTACACACTTCTGACAGCATTACTTTATAGAAAGATTGTAGTTTTGCAGACACGAGGGCAAGGTGCGTGCTGAACACTCTATTAGAATTCCATCTGAATTCCTGGTGAGCTTTGGAAATAAGTTATTACTGACGTTTTTCTTTGGAATCCCTTTTTACTTTGAGAGTTTTATGTTGAGACAGAATTTAGTAGCCCTTTGTCCCAAGAGAGCGCCATCTTCGTTGTCTTCATCACCATGTTCTTGAAGCTCTTCTTTAAAAAGTGCTTTGAAATACTGCTCTTAAAAATAAAAAATATAATTTGTCTATTTAAGTCCACAGAAATATCACGTTTTTGTCTTTGGGCCAGTGCGTGCTTTGGGGAGAGTATTCATTACAGTAAAGGTTAGAGCTCCTTTGTGACAGCTTGTTCTGATTAGTCACTTGATGCTGAGACAGCCAGTGCTGTGGCTGTTTCTTTGAGTGGCTGCAAAGATGCCTTTATCCTGCTTGCTTTCACAGTTTCCTCACCTAAGATGATTTCAGTATTTCATTTCTGAGATAAGCACTATCCCGTGGAGACACAAAGCAAAGGGGAGGAGGGGAGCTTCTACTTAATCTGAGTATCTCAGGAAGCTTCTAATTGATTGATGCAAAGTAGTCGTGAGGTTTTTTTTGTTACAAGCTACCTGATATCTCTGTCTCCGCTGAAACCTGTGTCATGCTAAAATATGTGCACTTCTGTATTTCTGGCAGCACATTTTGCTCATTCCCTTCCTTTCTTCCTTGTGTAAACACTGCTGTAATTTTTGCCAAACTATTCATTTTTGTTCTACTACTTAATTTCCAAGCTACCACCTGCTGGTTTTCAAGAGCAGAGGTAAGAAAGAGCAGGATTATTGAGCCTGTGTGTTGGTCCTGTGTTGTCCTCCTCCGCAAAGCTGAACTGCTGCGCTGCTGCTGTGTTGGCTTTAGGATTTCTGGATGCGCTCCACCCATTCAGCAATGTGACCATGTGCTATTAGCCGTTAATTTGCTCATTTCTGCATCCCTGCAATATGGAGGACTTTAAGAGGATTAAATGGCAGAACAGATAAATACGGTATTTTCTTCTTTCTCTGAAACCCTACTTATGTCATGGACTAAAGTACTTTTTCTGAGGGTTCAGACTGGCACGTGGATGGTGTGAGCATTGTGTTTTCAATGGAAAGGTACAGAATGCTATTTCTGTAGTTGAATTGTCATCTAAATTATGGAAAGATTAAAGATTTGGATTTCTTAGAAGTTTGTTTTCGAAGTGAGAATATAATTAAGACCCTGGGGAAAGGACAAAGTTTCTCTATAAAAATCTACCTTTGGAAGTTCAAAGTAAGTTCTTAGGTCCCCATCTCTACTAACAAGGGAACATCAAGAGATTATACACTAGGCACTTAAAATCATCCTGTGATTAAAGGCCATTCTGGCTATCTTGATGGGTTGCTGCACGGACTCTTGATAGTTAGCATAGCCTTTGGATAATATACTACATCAAGTAACCTCCTACCTTGTTCTAGAAGCATGAATCATACTGGTCATGAAAACCAGAGCGAGCAAATAGTTACAGGGTGCTGGCTGGTGGTTATTTCTGTTAAAGGTATTGTGTTCTGTGACTCCAGTAATATCAATTATTTAGTTGTTATTTTGGGAATGTTTGTCTGGCTTCCCAGTGACAGTCAGTTTGGGAGGTTTTAGCAGAGCAGCTTCCTAGTAATTATCTTTGTGGTTTGTCATGACAAAGGGCTCATAGGAACTAAAGGTTTTCTTCCTCTTGTGAGTATAAAAATAAAACAAATCGAAGTGATACAGTTCTAAAATTATATAGCGTTTTGCTTTTGTTAAGTGCTGACTTAATTTCAGTTAGAAACATTGTGGAGTTTGAGGGAAGGAAAGGGGATTTGCATTTAGAAAAATAATACCTTTGAAATGTAGTTGCAAGAATAATGACATATCAAACCCTACAACAAAGGCATAAACCCTCCCATAAATCATTCTCATGACCTTTAGCCATCCCAGGTACAGCCCCTCCTTTCTTTGGTTTTCTATAGTTGTCTTAGCAAAGCTTTTTGAAAACTAAAATTTACAGGGAGTAAATAATTGATACAGAAGTATCTAGGAATCTCTAGGGATTTGGGGAAAAAAAAAATGGGTCGTGCTGTTTCAGAAGACTGACTTAAGCACAGTTGTGATGGTAAGCTTTGTTGTTGATTATAATGTCGTTATTCTAGGAGTGAGTTTGGTCCAATGTGCCTATTTCACATAGGCATAATGGGAAAATACAAATTAGACCTGTTCCAGTTTGCTTATTTTGATAAGAAGCTGTATTTGCAGTAATTCACATGATACAAATACATGATGTACATAAGATATGCTTATTGAGAAGGAAAGAGCTATTGTTAAAAGAAGTTACGTGCCTTTTTTTGTTGTGCTATCTACAATAAGGCATAATTACCAGCTGCACATTCATGCTGGGAATGAATGCACGTGGTGCCAGAGACCTTTACCAGATGGTACTCGTGGAGTCTGCGCGTCCTGCCCCATCCGTGCTACGTGATGCAGCATGCCGTGCCTTTCCCTTCTCTCCACTGCCCTTTCCTTCGGGCAGAGCATTTAAGCCTTCCCTGAGGAGCTGCTGTGGAAGGATATTTGTAGATATTTCATCAGGGCATCTTTTCATTTGTCCTTTTTCCGTTTCGTTTTCTCCTCAAACTTATTATTTCACCTCTGCTCTTGATATGTCACATAGGTTTTTTTCCACAGAGCTTTCTTGCTGACACTAAGGATTTGACTCAGACTCACGCCTTTTCATTTTGGACAGTTGGCCTATTTCATCAACTTGTTCTTTCTGCCTCCTCGTCTTTATTTTCAGCTCTGGCCCTCTGAAAAGGGAGGATAAAAGCAGAAGCATAGGAGAAGCAAGTTATGCTTTTCTTGTTATGGAGATACTTGTGTCTGATGAACCCACGTGTTGTCTCGTCTGTGTGTCTTGGGTCTCTGTGCTCCTTAAAGCCTGGCTTTATCTTCTGATTTGATGGCTTTACCCAGTGATGAAAAGGCTAAAAGAGTCCCCAAGAGGCACATCTCGTAATTGTTCTGCTCTCAGTAGATCACATTTGCCTTCTGCACTCTCAATGTTGGACTCCAAGACCTCTGATTGCACAAGGAGTAAAACAAGGAGGCTTTACTGTCGCTACGTCCGTTATGTCTGGCTGCAACTCCAGTTCATTCAGGCAGATTTGAGTAAAAACCTGCTTATCAGTCTTACTTACCTTCTCTGTCACCAAACACTGATCCCTTGACACAACTGTTCATCCAGAAGGCACAAAGACAGAATTTGTTTGTGCTTAGTTTGCACTGGGACAAAGATTGGCAGGTTATGAGTAATCCCTAGCGTAGTCAGGTTGGGCAAAACTGCATTCTGCTGTTGGAAGGAACTAAGGGATGTACAGGTCAGATTGTCCTATATACATGGGTCAAGCAAGGAGAAGGTAGGGCATGCTCACACCTACCTTGGGATGTGGTGGATGCACATTTGCATCTCCCAGTGCAGCTACAAGGAACTCTTATTTGATGGCTGGGTCCAATGTGGCAGCACGTTGAGAGGTTTCCCAGCTGTCACTGTGTCCCTTTGTGTTTCTGAGTAGTCATGGTAGAAAAGAATTGATGAAAAGCTCCCAAAATAAGATAAGGAAAAACTTGGAACAGTCATTTTGAGAATTTCAGAAGATCATATTCCTTTTCTGAATGTTGATGCATGCTTTAGCATGCAAGTTTGACTCGGAGGTGAGGAGCTCTTGCATATGAACAAACCCTGTGGTGCTTCCCCTGCTCCATCTTCTTTTAAAAGGAATTGAATTTGGGTGTTGATGACCTGGCCTATCCATGTAAAACACTTGAAAGCAAGTAAATGCTATGCTGTAAGGTGTTCTATTCCTACTGTAGTGTCTGCACATGGCTGTCCTCTGGGGCAGAGAGCCTTCTGGGGAGCTCCCAACTGCCTTTAGCAGACGAAGGGACGTGTTGCTGATGTTCCATGGCCTGTAACGCAGTACTTTAATTACACTCCCAACAATTAAGTGATATCAGAGTTGGCATAAGTGCAGAGGCTGAATTTGCCTTGTGCTCATGGGAGGAGTCAGAAATGATTAATAAAGATACTAGTATGTTTTGGGGGTTGTTTTGTTTTTCTGCCTGGTTTGTTATCCTAACTTGGAGAGGAGCCTTAAAATATCAAAAACCTTGTGGTCTCATCCCAGGTGAGGGGAGGCTGTTTCTTAATTCTGTCCTATTCTCATGATGATTGAGAACAGGAGATATTTTGTGGTTACCCTGTTACTTAGTTGCTCGATGCTTCCTACTTATTTGGATTTTACCGTCTTAACTCTGAGAAACTTCACTTCTTCATTGCATGATGCAGGTCTTCGGTGTTTGGCAAGAGGATCACTGCAGGCAACAGAAATTCCACTTTCACATCCTGTGAAGTTCTCATCAGCTTTTTCCTGAGAGAGGCTACAAACTCACTGTTTTCGTTCCCTTGCTTGAATCGGTTAAGGGAAAGTTGACAAGCTGCCAAAATTAATGAACATGCAAATACTCGGCAGCATAACATGGTAACGCAACAGTTGGACTTATTGGAGCAATGTGCTGCAAGGAAGGGATGTTAGAAATAAAACCTCTTCCTTTTTGGGCCTGCTGTTAGTTCTACCAAGGTCAAATGGCAACGCAGGAAGGTTTAGTTTCCAGCACCGCTGCCGGGGAGAAGAGCACTGGGAGCTGTAGCTGTGCAAGTTATCAAGCGACTGAGATCGCTTCTGGACGGTCCACAAAAGCAAAGAGAAGTATGTCTGTTCCCTGGAAACAGGGAAGACTGCACAGAAAATGTCTATGCTTAATGAGTCTTCCAGGGTGTAATAAAAGTGAAGGTCAGGACTGGGGTTTGGACACCATGGGGTGGAGCAGACTGGCTGATAGTGCAGGGATGGAGCTGACATCTCACCACCCAGCTTTCAGTGGGTGCTGAAACATCCAAGGAATAAAAAGCTGAAATTTGAGGTGGAAACGGATGTTCCAATGAGAAAGTGCTGTCCTCGGGATGGACGATTTGCTCACATGATGCAGAAAACACACTTTCCATGCTGTAACTTCTTTTTCTGCAGTGTAGATGACAGCAGCGTCGTGGTTATGAAACCAGTTATTGCCAATCTTGGGCAACAACAGAATCTCCTTAGGAGACTGCATGAGGTTTTACGGTGCAGGTACTTCAGATTCAGTTCCAGCAGTTAAGGAAGATTAATTCTTATCCCTCAGCTAAGACAGAGAACTAATGATATGAGGCTTTTTACTCCTATCAGTGGGAGAAGTGTGTGCATGGACATTGTCGTAAAAATACCACTGCAGAGCTGCAGTACTTGAAATGGAGATGGTGGGCTCGTACTGTACCTCAAATACAGGGTGGTAACTTGGAAGCATGAGGGGAGTTGCTTTTTTAAACTATTAAACTTGACCACAAGCACCCAGACAATGTGCTGTTAAAACAATGTGTGGGCGGAGGGGGAAGGAATTTGCTGCCTGAATTCAGAAGCTACCTCCAGAGACATGCGCTGAAAATACTGTCATAAAGAGCACAGAGCTGTGGTTTTCCCTATGGGATCCTAAACATACTCAATATAGAGATTACAGAAGGGATGAAAGAAAATCCCATGGGAATTTCCTGGACTGCTGATGTTCTTCACATAAGTCGGAACACGGTATATGTTTTTCAGCTCCTTTGCTGGGTACAAAACTTTACATAAACTGTGTCTAATGAGAGGCACTCAAAGGTCCAAGGGATAGGGATCTATGGAGCCCAAACGTTCTGGTATTACCAGTTCCTTGTGCCAGAGAATAAAAGTAATGCTCATCTTGAGAACTTGCTTAATAATGTCTTCTCCATGCTTCCATTCCTGTCTAGATCGTGTATAATCTATTTACCCTTTTTCTTTTTCCATCTGGCTGTGTCTCGTTAATCTGTAAGTCTCTGTTTTCCCTTTCTAACACATCGAAGCCCTAAGATTACCCAGTTTCTTCGCACCCTTTTATTCTTGCTTGTCTTCTTTATATCTACCCTTTAGTTCCTTTCTCAGTCTTTACTTTCCAGTCCTCTCTCAAAGGACCTACTGCAAAACAGGTAGTTTGCCAACTGCTTCTGCCATACCGGGGGGTGTCCTTATTTGTCAACGTAACAGAAATGCACTTGGCTTTGAAATAATTCTCAGATCATGCAGTGAGCTTCAGGACCACGCTGCATTTTGCAAATAGATCATTGATAGCAATGTTTAAGGTTGCTCTCAGTGGTTTATAATGGGGTACAGGGATCCCCTTCATTTGTCATCTCTAGCTCACAGTGCTTAAAATTCACAGTAAACAGAGGGCTGAAAAATGTGTAAAAATTAGATTCTGATTCTTTGAAGTATTCAAAAAACATAGTCTGATAAAACACTTGTTCTGAAGTAAATTATGAAACAAGATTCTTGCTAAAACCATTGTTCTTCATTCTGACCTTGGCTGGGATAGTTCTGAAAGAGCCTCTCCGAGGTACTCGTGGTGTCATGAGTTACTGCAGCTATCGAGGGTTAAATCACTGAAGCGAGGAATGGGCAGTCAGGATTTCACTGCTGTTGTTCAGCTCCTGACATCGCATGAACCGGAGCAAATGGCTTAAACGTTTATAACTTCTGTTCTCCTTTTGTAAAATGAGGCATTTGCCATCTCAGCCTTGGCATCTGTGCAGGTCACACTTTATAAATTGCTCTGAAGCACTTACATGGAAGAGAAGTACAAACCATTACCAGTAGGAATTGTTTGGGGTTTTAGGAGAGTATTAGTATCTCTGAATGTATATGGATTTATGCTTTCTCGTGGGTTGGATATGTCTGAGGGATTTGCTTGAAACCTGACATCCAGCCCAATTATGATGATAAAGTTAAACCTTTATTCCAGTGTGCAGTGGCTGAGGGATAACCAGGCTCCTGGTAACCCTGTTTGCGTTGTCTGGGTACAGTGCCATGACACGGTCAACAGTTTTGCAGGGACAGCTGAAATTTAAGAGTATCCTTGCCTGTTCTGGGCAGCAAAGAGCCCCCACAAGCAAACCCTGTAGTCCCTAGCCAATTCTAGGCAACGCCAGCTCTGCTGTCTTCTCCTACGGTGCTGAGATGCTGTAGGAGGGGGGCTCTGATGGAAGCCAACAACTTCCCGAGTAGCTGCCTCTGAAACTGAGTCTGTAGGATGTGCCGGGTCCTAATCAGCTGCAGGGGGTGCATTTGCTTTCCTGGTATCATGGAAAGGCTAATGGCTGGACGTGGGGATGTGTGATCTTGTAGAGCTAACATGGGTCCAGCACTGTCCTTGGGCAGGTAAGCAGCCTTGGTGGTGTGGAGAGCGTGGTCAGTGGTGCTGGGCTCTGCTTGGGTTTGGCCAAGATCCCTCTCTCCAGCTTGGTGTCTGGCAGTCCCGTACGGAGCCAGTCTGTCCCAGATTGAGTCCTCCTGCACTTGGTTCACACCATTTCCTAATTTCTCCTTATGCAAGATAAGAGTGAGGATTTATTGAAATTCCTGGTTTTTCTTTTTCCTTCCTCCTGATACAGTCAGGCAGCATCCATGAAATTCATGTTTCGTTTCTGATTGCTTGCTTGAGATACTGAGATGATATGTAAGGACTCTGCTTTCCTTTTCTATAGCAAGACAGGTCTTAAACAATATGCACCGCTAAAAGGGTCCCATTCCTCATCCTGATATTGCTGTAAAGGGTGTCAGGAAATGGAACTGAAATATGAAAGAAACGTGAAAAATGCTTCTTCCCTTCTTTTAAATGGAAGAACAAAGCTTACTGTCCCGCATCTGCAGTCTGTCAGTGGCCGATAACAGCTGACTTCTGCAGTATGGAAGTATCGAAACGATACGAAAGAGGCTGAATCTGCTTTGTGTCATGGAAAAAAAAAAACCCTGGATACTTGAAATATCCTTCCTCCCGTTCCCTTTCTTCAAAGTAATCCCTTTGTACACCAGGCCAAATCTGTCTTTTGACATTTGGAAGGGCAGAAAGTTGGCGGCCCCGAGGTTAATCCTCATGACCTTTGCATTAGTCAGCCTACAGTCTTCGCCCTCCTTCACATACAGTTAGCTTGCTGCTGTGGTAGGTGCGTTTCAGGGGAAGGGAAGCTATTTGGTGATGCATAATATGTTTTTGTGTGTATTGATAGATACCTGTATCTCAGTGCACAGTGGAGTTGTAATTTTTCTTTATTAAATCCCTTTTTGAAGCTCGGATTGATGTATGGGGGCTTCAGAGCTTGTAATTATTCACATAGGTGTTTGGAGAAGTGGCCTCTGCGCTGTGTGTTTGTGCTCTTGTCGCGAGCAGAGCATCCATTGCCGCGTGCAGATAAACCAGACCGAAATCTGAATTCCAGTGTCAGCCATGTAGCCAAGTGTCTGGATTCCCTATGTCTTTCAAAAAGCTGATTTGATTTCAGGGCAATATCCAGGAGCTAAAATAACAGAGAAGAGTCTAAACTCTTTATCCTTAAAGATAAAATTATACCTTTCACTTGATGTTTTACTTTTGGTGCTGTTTTGTAGAGGCTGAAGGAGAAAGACAAGGAATGTGGGCTCTTCCTTGGAAAAGATGATGATAACTTATGTTTGGATACCTAATTTGAGCGTTATCCAGGTCAGCACTAGAGTATATTGTTTGAACAAACAAAACCCAAGTCCTAAAAATAAAATGGTGAGTTCTGAGCGTTTGCTTTTCTTGAGAAAACCTCATGAGACATGGCTGTGAACTCGTACGGAAGGCTTCAGACTTTCTGTTTGCAAATGGTTGGTAATAGACTGCGGCGTAATTGCTCCTAAGAGGCTTGGCTTTGATTTCTTCAGGGATGGACCATCTTGTGTATTGCCCGAGAGCTCAACCGTTTTAATCATGTTTATGCATCCATTCAAAATTCTGCCTCAAAGTGCAGTTGTCTTAAACACAGACAGAGCCGTGTGGCTGCTATCAGATCTGAAGGCTAATTGCTTGGTGAGTTGTGCAATGGTTAGGTCATCACATGTACATAAAAGCCGTGTTCATATGGCTTGGCACCCACATAATGCTTAATGATCTGATTTTTCTTTTTCCCATCTGTAGCACCTATGTAATTGCTCATTTGCTCCCATTTGCCATGGAGGTTGAATATTTTAATGGCTTCTATTAAATCCTCCAAGCAGCGGGAGCTTGGGAGCCATCTACTTCCAAGTTATGACTTAAAAAAAATAAAAATTAATTGCAAGTGGTTTATTTGGACTGTCCTGTCCTGATCTCCAGTCTTCAACCCACCAAACTCATTTATTCATAGCACTACTTTGATATACAGATGAAATTAAAGAAGGAGATGATGGACTTGTGGTTTAACTTTTGTTATGAGCTTTCCACCTCTTTTTATCAGCTGAAAAAAACGTGTGGCATGTTACAAAGCTGCGAGTTTGAGGGAACACTTTCCGTGCAGAAGTCGTACAGCTCTGTTGGCAAGTCCACATGCTTTCGGGAAGATGGTAAAGCTCTTGCATTGCTGTGAGTTTTAGCAATCTCTGTCTAACCTTATCTGGGCAATGAGCTTTCCTGTTAAGAAAGAGGAGATCGGAGAAGTTGTAAGTAAAATCACAGTTAAATTCTTTAAAGTACTATGCTTTTGTCTTATTTCTGCAGCTTCCAGCCGTGGTGCTCAAAGTGCGCTCTTCTAAGACTTTTCACAAATAAGTCTCAAAGGGTTGGGGGAAGGAGGATATATTTGTTTTCCAAAGAAGTTATCTTTCTTTGCAGATAACTGAATTGTTTCTTGGCTCAGACTAAGAGACACGATTTTGTTTGGCATCCTCAAGCGGAGGGCGATGGGAGGGTGCAGTTTGCCATTCAGCCTCTCCTCCCTCCTTCCTCCTCCTTCACGCACCTCCTGGAGCGTGCGGCTGGCAGGTGGGATCAGAAAACAAAAACTCTGGTGCATTTTCTGATTTACTTTTACTCTGGCTTTATTTGGGTTTTTCCTCCCCTCCAATGACTTACTGCTGTACCCCTTCACGCCCCCAGGCCTGGGTAGACCTGACAGCCCTCCCAGCAGGGCCAACCCAATTTTTGCTCATTTACTTCTGCGTCAGGCACAAATCTCTGTGTTTAAAACTTCTTCTAAAGTCAGTCTATAAAGCAGAAACAAGATCAGTGCTAAAAGGATATTGTGTTGGGATTTTCTTGCAGGAAGATGGTTTCACTGGGGTTGCGATAAATAGGAATTGCTTTTTCTGCCGAACATGCCTGCGTAGCGCTGAGTGCGCAGGGTTAATGAGTGATCTCTGTGGCATGGCAAGGCTCAAGGGGAAACGGCTCCTTAGCTCTGGCTTACGGAGGGCGAAGCTAAGTGGGAGGGTGAACCGAGGCTGTTGCTGATGGAGGGGAAGGCAGGAGGAGTTCGGGTCTCTGGATCAATAGGGATCGTTTTAAACACGGGCAGTGGAAGGGAGAAAGCTTCCTTCAGGGCAGCGACTGGGAAAGATCCTGTTGGTAGTTGGATGTTAGGATGAGAACCCAGTAATGTGGGATTATTCCCTCTATTTAGCTTGGAAATAGGGCTTGCTTAATTAATTAATTAATGTTGTCCAGATTGGAGACTTCCTTGTAAGTGCACAAGTAGTACAGCAGGAGCAGAAATGCGGTGGTCTGTTTTCAGTTATCCTTTTGAGCTGACAGATAATCACTGTAATTATTCTGGCAAATTTATGATACTGGGAAGTTTTATGGTCAGGAAAGCTGGGAAATAATGTTACTGGAAAGATCCAAGTACAATTAGATTTCAAAGCGATGTTTGTAGGTATTGTTGCAGCTGTAAAAGACTGAAGGTGCCAAATTGGAGATAATACAGTTGCAACTTGTAGAAGACTTGCTTGATTTCTAAGTCAGTGACTGTGCCACTCAACCTCAGGATCAGCAACAAAACACATAGGAAACACAAAGCACATAAACACAACACAAAACCTATGAAAAACTACTGCTTCTTATATAACGAAGAAACTTCTCTTTATCTCACATTTCCAGATATGGCTCTATATAGCCCTTCATTTAAATAACATCTAATTTCTCCCCCTGCCCCAATAAAACGAGCACCTCCAGAGTTACTCTGAGAAGTATCTACCACCACCACCACAAAAGATGTTATCCGGGTAACAGTTCTGGAGCTGATTCAGTAACCAATTCGGTAGCCAGCCCCAGTTTCGGGATCGCGGTCCAAGAAGTGCGGATGAGCCCTTATGCTGTACCTGGTGGTGTTTTGGGACGTGCTGTCCTTTCCCATGGGCTGGAAGCTCGGTCACCTTCCATTTAGTGCTAGTGCTTTCAAAGCACCCTTGGGGGAATGGTTGCCCAACGCATCACTCTTGCACATCTCTAAAATGGATATAGTAAATACGTACTCCTCTGCGCTTACCCCGTAAGATCTAACGACCGCTCGTAACGTGCTTTGAGTCAAAGCTGTTATATGAAGGAAAAGCTGCTCTTATTTGCATAGCTTTACTTCTTCAGGAGTTTTATGGTTATGAGGTTGCCTAAATTCAGGTTTGTTAGGCTCTAGTGGAGCTTAGTAAAGTCCCCTTGGCAATTTCTCTATTTTTCTACCTACTTTGCCAGTTTACTACATCAGGAAGGTGGTGCAGCAAGCCGTGCGTCCTGCTCCGGGGAGGCTTTGGTTAGAGACACGGTAGAGCTCTGCAGCAGCCGTGACCTTAATCCTGTTTTTAAACCAAAGGAAATAGCATCTCTTCAGTGCATTCAGAGAGATCTCCGTCATCCCGATGGGTCAATTAGGAGAAGGGATGGGTGCTGGGGGGGCTGAAGGCCTGAGCTCTGTTTTCTCTTCCTTTCTGAAACTGAAGTGGACTTTGGAGGTGTGCGGCGTGATCAAGCTGCAGCCTTGCCTTGCTGCTCTGCTAGTCACGGTCTGAAAAACAAATGTCCCCTCTCTGCGTGCTCACGGTATCGTGGTTATTCTTTCTAACACTGACAGACAACATCCTATTGATATGTTAAACGTAGCTTGTGGAGAAAATATTGATGCACAGGCTCTGTTTTTGTACTAATTGTGTTTTCTTCAGCCCCCTGACCTGAGCACAGAGGACAGCCTGTATTGCTGCTGACACTTTAATCTGAAATGTCCTCCTGCATTTGCTCACTTCTTCCTGAGAGTCGTATCTCATCTGAGCTCTGGCAGGCACGTGTGGAGCTGACACATGCACGTCTCGCAGAAGAATTTTTCTTTTATCAGTTGTGCTCTGGCCTTCGTGCGTTACAGTCACATGCCAGTACATCCCCGGGGGGATGAAAGCAACGGCTGGTTTCGGGAGCAGGAATTTTCCTGCAAGACCTTCTGCCAGAAAGGCTGTGCTCTCTGCTTGCTGTGCTGTGTTATTTCAAGGAAACACGTCTCCAACCCTGTAACTCCCCTCCCTGCTTTGTGATCATTTATTTGTGACCGTTAGTACTAAAGAAGAAACAGTGCTTGGAACTGAAGAAGTACAGCACTCCTTTTGGAGGCTTTTTAAGCGGGAGTTTGGGACGTAGTGCAAGAAGCGGCACTGCGGGGCAGCTGATGCACAGAGCAACCCGTGACTTGCCTTGCTCCGATCAGGTTGCGAGGCAATGGCAGGGGTGAAAATGGAGCGTGGCTCTTATTTCCAGTTCCTCCTCGAACTGGTTGGTGCCGTTTCTGCCCTCTCTGCAAAGGGCACGAATTAATCAGGCCTGACCTAGGGAACGATACACGATGGAAAAGAGTTTTTGTTAATACGTAGACTCTGCACTTCTTGGGCAAATCGTTGGATTCTGGTGCAAATTATTCGAAAGTAATCTTCTAGGTCGTTTGTCCTTGGGGACAGGCGTCCTCGTCACTGTCCTAGGGACAGGCGTTAATCCTGGTAGGGGAAATGCTCCATCCAGCTGCACCATCGGGTGACTTTAAGGCAAAGGACGGCTGTGTGTGCGGCTCTAGCAACGTCCTGTGCATCCCGATCTGAGACGCTCCTTCCTCATATCTAGACGGACTCCCCTTTTCCTCCTTGCCTCCAGAGTAAGTGACATTCAGCTCTGTGTCGGCCAGGTAGCCGGAGACTTTCCCCATCCCTTCCTCTGCTCTGCGTGAGTGCTCTGGCACTGATGTATACGTACAGCGTTAACACAGGCACTCTTCCTTCGTACTCCTCTTGCCAAACACTTGGATTTTCACATGTTGCCCTAAAACAGGAGAGGTCCCCTGTGAAATTGTGCCCGGTATTACAAGAAGTGCACGATCCCTGTGGTTTTTTTTCTGTACTGGTACTCTGACTGTTAACAGAGACGTAGCTCCTGGCATCCATTTCTTTTCCTCTTTAGCTGTAGCATGAGAGCTGCCCACACCGGCTCTCCGTGATGCACCAGCAAGTTGTCAGTGAGCGGGATGCGTGCTGCCTGGCAAAGCGCTGGCTCCGGCACAGCTTCCCTTGGCAGCCTTCCCGTGTTTACGTACGCCGTGAGCTGCCAAGAAGTGGCCAAGGGAGAACCAACTGCGAGGAGTTGTTGAAAAGTTTCACGTAGTAGTGTTGTTGGGGGTAATGATGGTCTAAAGCTGTAGGGAGGGGGAAAAAAAACATTTATATCTTTCAGGAGACTGGGTGGTAGATGGAGAAATGGGGTGGGTTTAGGCACATTTGCTTTTCTTCAGGATTTTTGTTTGCACAAATACATTCAGTCATGAATGCTCATGTTTAGGATGCTGGAACTGGAAGAATCAGCTTTGTAGTTGTGTATAAATGAAACATAATTTAGTCTGGCAGTTTATAGGAGGTCCTTTTCTGAGCAAGAAAAGTACTTTCATTCCCATCTTGCAGGTCAGTGCTTTGAAATCGAGGCATCTGTTGGAGACACGTGGCCGTTACACATTTAGCTGGATATTGGCAGGGAATCTGCCGATGCACGACGCAGAGGTGATGGCTTGCCAACAGAAATAATAGTAATCTTTTGTTATTCATTCAAGGGCACCATACGGCAAAGTAAAACCAAATCCAGAGCGATCACATCAAATCCCTCATATTTTATGGATGCACGAATGCATGAACGAGGAGATCCAGTTTCAGAAGAGGTTAAAGGGAGAGAATCCAGTCTGGAGGTAGTCCAGGCCAGTTTAAAATTGCCCTCCAAGCAGGAGATGCTTTACAGCACTTAACGTGTCTTAACAAATCCACGTGATGTAGGCTTTCTCCGGAAAGCAGGTTGGATAGTGTAAGGTCTGTTCCTCAGCGAAACATCGGTGTCAGCTAGTGACTTGCACGCAGGGAGAAGGCAGCAGTTAAGTGCCAGGCACAAGAAGCAGATTGCACAAATAGCTGCGATCTAAAAGCCTGAAAACAAGAGGCTCCTCTGGCAGGCATAAAAATGTAATTCTTTTAACTTAGGGGCACCTTATGAGCAGAAGCAATAGTAAAGCAGAGGAAGGAGGATTTGTAGAAGAAAGCTAAATGAGCCATTTTCTACTCTTGGATTACACCAGCGCAGATCTGTCATTGAAGTCATTTACACCACTATAACCAAGAACCTGTCTCAAAGTATTTCAGCAGCTGGAGGGGATTTATTTAGATGGAAAGAATGCGTTCAGCATAGCTTGGCCAAATGACACCTACGGTGGACTTGGCAGCTGTTAGCAAGTATTTATAGGATGTAAACAGCAAGGGGAAAGAGGACAGAAATAGAGCAAACTGGGGGGGAACAGAAAAATGGGATGAAAATAGGAAAAGGAAGATTTTTACTGCTGTATGGCTTAGACTGCAAAGCATCCATCCAGGTGGAATGAACTCATTGACGTGCTTCGTATTAAATGGACAAAACACTTGAAACCAGAGGCCCTGATTTTGTACTGCTAAGGCAGCAATCGGCCTCCGCTGCTAACTTCTCTCTTTCTGTAACGGTTCTGTAGAACGGACAGGGATCCCTCTCCCATTATGGGATGGCTCTTTAGAAGAACTGTTTATAAGATCAGATCAAACTTTCCACCTCTGCTACCTCATTTCTGATGGTAGGTAGTAGCGATTGCTTCAGAAATGAGCATTTGCAACAATTAGCAGCTTCTGAGCTTCCTGAACAGAAGGTTGCACCTCTGATTTTTCAGGCTTAGTAGCCACTGACAGCCTGGTACCTTTGATTCATCCAGTCCACATTTACATCCATTTGTGATTTGACCTCTTCAGCATGGGGTAACTGTGGTTTCCCCAATTTGTGCTTTACATACACATGTCTGTGTGTAAATTCTTTCCTTTACGTTGAACTTTCCATGTGGGGGTATCATTGGCTGGCCCTGCGTGTCTCCTGTCTGACATGAACTTCCCCAGTCAGAGATTCGAGTCTAGTTTTTTCTCATGTGAAGTCCTTTCCATATTCTGGTCATCTTTTGTGCTTCTCTGTCATTTTGTGGTTCTTCTATTTATTTATTTTTTTTAGTGAGAAGTCTGAACTTGCTTGCAGTTTTCAAAATGCAGGTCCATCCTGGATGAATGTTATGTTTTCTGTTTTATGCTGGTTTTCTTTGATTTGCCTTTTGAATTTGCACTGAACAGAAGGTTGATATTTTTTCAGAGAGTGTCCACAGTGGTTCCAAGATCTCTCTGTGTGAGCAGAGCTGGTTAAGAGCTCATTGCTGCTTCTGTTTTTCTCGTGTCCCATCAGCACTGAGGTTCATCTGTTGTCTATCACTTGACTCCATCATTGCTCTGAGTTCCTTCTGCATTCCTTGAAATCAAGGAATACATTTACTATCCTGAAGGAATTTGTATCGTCCTCAAACGTTGCCTCCTCATCTGCCCCCTTCCTGGGTCTGTCTGCAGATGAAACGTCTGCCTTCTCATCACTGTTTGTCTCTTCTTGCTCTTCGTTTTCCTTCTTCAAATTCATTATTAATCCATGCGGTGACCCATGCTGCAATCCCAGGCTGGCCGAGTTTCTTTGAAGAACCACTGGAAAAGAAACTTGTGGGAAGGTCTCTGAAACCCAGCCCTTCTTGGCTGCTTTCGAAGAACCCTACTAGATTTTTTGATGCATCGCTCTCTTAAAGCCATGTTGAGTTTTCCCTCGCGTATCCACTGGCTTGATTCTTGGCTGTTGTTTTCATATCGCTGCCTTTCATGCTGAAGTCAGGCTGGGAGGTCTGTATTTCCTAGGCTCCTCACGGACTCTATCTGAAGATTTCTGCATTCGTAATGTTTATTTCTGGTATTGAGGCTTGTTTAGCAATAGATTGGCAGTTCAGCCAGCGCACACTCGAGTTCCCTTAGAAGGTGGCATTCATGTCTTTATGCTCTTTCAATTGCTGTTTGTCTGATAATATCGGGTTTAATTTTTTTTTTTTTCTTTTCTTGGCACAGGGGATGCTCCCAAGTGGGAGTTATCAGAGCGCTGATTGAAGCTGGCATCCCGGTAGATATGATCGGAGGAACATCTATTGGTGCTTTTATGAGTGCCTTGTACGCCGAAGAACGCAGCTACAACCAGATGAGGATCAAAGCTAGGCAGTGGGCCATGGTAAGCATTGGAAATATTGCGATTCTCTCCTCAGATGGAGCGCAAGAGCTTAACCACAAGCCTTAGCAGGCAGCAGCACGCAAGCAGGCACCCAAGGAAAGTGCGGCCGTCTGCCCGTTGGTGTCTGTACGATGGAAAGGGCCCCTGCCCGGCAGCGAGGGAGTGAATTGGGAAAGCCGCTCGCTGTCACGCTGGCAGGCGTTGTGAGCCCTCGAGGAGGCAGGAGTCAAATGCTTGGCTGTGCTCTGCACAAATTCTAGTCCCACTATAAACGTGGAGTGATGTTGTTGAAGTGTGTTAGCCTGTGTTTATCTTTGTTTTATCTTCTCTTTTTATGTGCTGGAATCTGTTTCCTTTCCAACTCTCAACAAATGTGTTTCTCTTTTGTATAATTTTCTCTCTTTCGTTCTCACATGCTGTCATTTTTCAGTGGAACTGATTGACAGAGGTAATCCTTCTCTAAACTAACTACAAAATGTGTAATTCATGGTGTAGCCTGAGAACTCCAGAGTGGTGGTACTCTGGTTCAGGAGAAATTTTTAACTTTAAATATTTAGTACAAGCAAACCCATATTTTCATAGTAAAGCAAGGTTTGAGAAGGTTGTTTTAAATAGTGACTTCCATGGGTGAATTTATTTAGTGATAAGATATTGGGGAAAAATTGTACTAGCACCAGATTACACCAGTTCGAATTGACTAAAGGTGAAAATTAGCATTATTTCTGAAGTTTGCTAGTTACAGCTTTGTACTGTTCGTATGAAAACCACATTTTCATATTGGTTTTCTTATTGAAAGGGAAGCAACATGGGAATTTTCTAAATTAGGTTAAGCTCTAGGTCTGCTTAGATCATGAGTTTTAGGGGGAAATAGGAGTCTGTAGTTGGCACACGTATACTGCTTACCTTTCCCAAGTGTCTTCTAACCTGCCACGGCTTTCAGACGAAATCTACTGTATCTTGGTAAGGTACCACTCACTTTGCAAGCGAGATGGTCTGGGGCATTAAGATACATGTTGAGGCCCCAGCATATTTGTGCAGTCCTGGTGGGCAGAGGACCATGGGACTCGGTGTCACCTCCCTGTCACCGTTTGCTAGAAGAATGTGGATTTTGTGCTTTTTATTTAAGAACTGCCTGGGCCTGGCTGGGTTGGGAAGCACCCGAAACATAAACTGTTTATGATGCAGAGCAGTTTGCTGGAATTGCAAAGGTGGAGGAGGCTTGAGATTAAGGACGTGAAAACAATTGTACTGAATCGTATCAGACATTCATTTAATGTTTCAGTCTTGATTTCCCACATTGGTCACTACCAAATGCTTACAGGACAGCATTTGAGCAGGGGGAGCATGGGGTGATACCTCCCTGCAATGTTTTTCCGATCCCCAGCAATCTGTGCCTCACTGCCCTCTCTCCCTTGCTCTTGGTTAGGCTGGAGCGATGGAGTTTTCCTCCATGCATTTGTCCAGAAGATTATCTCCTCTTGTTTGTTAACTAGTCAGATCTGTTCTGCACAGGAGGTGATGCAGAGCTGGAAATGCTGTTTTCTGGGCTTCTCAGGGCTGTGCTCCCATTGAAGCTGGCTTCATTTCCAGCATTGCAGCTCTTCAGCTTGCCAGCCTCATCTGGAATCACACTCGCTTTCCCAAGAATAAATAAAGATAAATGAAGAAATTTAATCTATTTATTAACTTTTGAACACAAATTGCAAAGCTCAGAGAATGTTTCACAAAGGAAAAGTCAAGTTTTGGCCGAGCCTCGGGCTTTTTCAGGTATTGGTACCTTGAAATCTGCAAATAAGTAGCTGGAGGAGGGGTTAATGACCTCTGTTAAATCAAACATTTCATCTTGTTAATGAAGAATGGATTTTCTTGAGGTTTTTCATGAGTGTTCTGACAAGCTTACCAGGTCCACATCCAAACCAGAAATTGTTCAAGGGTTTGAGAATGAAAAAAGAAAAGGCCGCTCTGTTTGAAGCCCTTCTCACTGTTAACAGCACCATCCAGCAGAACGGTTGCATTGTAAATTGAAGAAAGCCATGAAAACCCTCTCTCCAGATCACAGCTAATGTACAAAGTAGCTTGAGGGATTCTAAATCTTTTTAACGGTGGCTATTCTGAGTTATTTTCTCTTGTATAGTGTTGCACCAACTGTAGACCGAGCAAGGGACGTGGCTCCTTTCACTGAGCGCCAGCTCTGTGTGCAATAGCAGGGAGGTTTGTTGGAGATTCGCAGAAGATCCACCCGAAGGGACTCAGTGTGAGGGAGGTAACAAATCCAGCAGATAAACCCCAAATTCCCAGTGTCCAAAGGTTGCAGGATGTCCTCCAGGGCAGCATCGCCGCCAATGAGGACCGCTGCAGGAGGTGGCCGCTTTGCAAGAGATGCTCTGGGCAGCATCCTTCGTTAAGCCAAGTTATGCAAAAAACCTTGAGCACTCCCTGCTACAGAATACAGAAGCTGCTGATTCTGCTCCTCTAAAGCCTGTCAGCTTTTGCTGGTGAAGGTTATTGCCGAGTGTTCTTTGTGCAAAACCTTGCAGCCTGGCTTTTTTAGCCTGTGGGGATTTTTGAAATGTCTTCGTTGTGATGGGTTAGATAACTCTGGTGTTTATTTATTTATTTATTTATTTATTTTAATCCCTCAAAATAAATGCTGGTTTCGTCCTGCAGTTATTTCTCTTTTTGGTATTTTTAGAAATTGACGTATCTTTAGTTGTACACTTGGGGCTGGGAGAAGGGATATTTTTAATGGGATGTGTTTTCTGGACCTAATGAAGCAGCAAAGAAATAAATGACTCTCTTGTCAAAATACAGAGGGGTATGAAAATTACCAGTCAGGCTCGTTACTATATATTGCCTCTGTGTGTCTTTGTGCCTGTGTTTAACCCGCAAAACAAACAAAAGCTTTCATGTTTGCAGATTGTTGGGTTTTCTTGGTTTTTTAATTGGAGAATTAATATTTCAAAGTATAATTATTTCACAAAGAATGGAATATTCTACTGTTGAGGGGAATATGGTTATAGGAATGTGTAGCTAAAAAGCTTCCCATAAGGAGAATTAAGAATTGCTGGATAGGATGTTGCAGTTGGCAAAACAAACAAAAGCTTTCATGTTTGCAGATTGTTGGGTTTTCTTGGTTTTTTAATTGGAGAATTAATATTTCAAAGTATAATTATTTCACAAAGAATGGAATATTCTACTGTTGAGGGGAATATGGTTATAGGAATGTGTAGCTAAAAAGCTTCCCATAAGGAGAATTAAGAATTGCTGGATAGGATGTTGCAGTTGGATGCTGTCTGTGATT
>NW_009610294.1:89810-92584 GCF_000690535.1 Cariama cristata
TGGGACCGTCGAAGAAAGGGGGGGGGGGGGGGGGTGTGTGTCTGAGGCCGCAGTCGTGAGGTTCTGCCTCTCCCTAACGCTGCTCTGGTATTCGTGCATTGGGAGATACTGTGGTTTAACACCTGATCTGGCCAAAAATTAATATCTTTTGTTTGTTTGTTTGTTTGCTTGTAATCTGTCATGCTAGTTTCTGGCCAGCTCAGCTCCTTGGGCAGGGAAGAGGTAGAACCATCACCCTCAGTTTGGGTCAGATCAAACTGCTGTTAGACTGGATCCCGATACTCTTCTTGATCCGTTACCTCTATTGTTTGGAGGAAAAAAAGATGTTCTTTGCCATACCGGGGTGATGCCTACACCCGTAACCCATGCTGGACCTGGTGCAGGTTAAGGATGGCTTGGGAAGGTGGAGGAGGAGCACGGCGGCAGGGTGCGACCAACGGCATGGCTCAGCGGAAGGGTTAGTGGGGAGGGGTGGGATGCCCAGGCGGCGGGGACCACACGCGGTCCTTTCGCTGTGGAAGTTGGAGGGAGAGAATCGTTAGTAGGTGTGGTGGTTTGTAAATCACTTTGCATCCCACACTGTTTTATTTTACTCGTATGCCAGATCTCCCTGTATAAAAACAGCTACAAGGACAGATCCCTGCAAACAAACACAAAATCCGAGCTGGGTAGGCAAACGTTGCCAAACTAGATTGGCATGAAAAGCGGGCAGGATATTATGGGTAAGACACTTCCTGACCAGAGGAGATCAGCAAAATAAACTGGTCCCAGTCCCCCAGGTGAAGGGAGTCTTGGTTACTGTGCCTTAGCGCTGATTCAGGCACAGCAAAAGGTAATATGAGCTAAAGCAGCTTTAAAGCGCACAGCAAATCCTAAATAAATAAAAGGTTCCTTACAGATTGCACTTGAATGATGTGCAGATATTGTCTCTTCAGTTGGGTTGAGTTGCTGCAGCAGAGAACCTGCTTTGGGTACCCTCCAGCCTGCTGGTGCTCGAGGACGGCATCGCTCCCTCAAGGCGTGCTCTGCTGCCGTTTGGTGCTTTGAAATTGCATCTTTAAAACTTTATCAACCAGTTTGGAAAGTTTTATTCACTAGGCTTCTCTGCTTGCAAAAAATTAAAACAGGGCAGATTGCTTTTCACTTGTAAGTGTTCCCTCTGGATGCCTTTCAGATGGAATTCTGTATTTGAGATTATTAACAACAGAAGACAAAAATACCGGGTGTGTTTTTGTTAAATGTTTGTTATATCAGGAGGTGCAGGAAGTGTCTATTTTCATGTAGTGATAAAGCCTGATGGTTAATTTTTACCGTTTCAATCGTATTATTTGAGATGTTGAAATGAAGCCTAAATCAAGCATTATAATTCGGGAAATTCAGATAAAAGGTTGCGTACAAAATCCAAACCCATTGCTTTGGAATGCCCAGTTAAGGCACAAAGCCGTCCTTTTTCTACCCTGCAGCGACCACGTCAACTACTGATCATGCAGGTGGCACGTTAATGTTACAGGATCAGAACAACTGAATCTGATTTTAAGCATACATTCGTTCACCTTGCTTCTCTCCTTTACCTGACTCTCAGATGGCTGCGGTTTCTTAGACAGATTAATTTTAATTTTCTCCAACTCTTAGATTTCTTAGTAGTTTACCTTTAAATCTGAACTTTCGTTAGCTGTAATTCCTGCCTTTGGGATAAACATATCCCTGTAGCACTGTGTATCTGAAACTGATGTTGGCCTGAGTTATGTTTTTATTTTGTCTTTAACATTTTTTCCTTTTGTGAATTCCTTTGCTTGTTTCACTGAAACTTTATATGTGAACACTGAAAAGGCACTAAAGGAAATTCTGGATGCTTTCTCTAGTAGTTTAAAAATATTTAATCTGTTCTGCTGTTTTAAATTTTTGTCCTTGCAACGAGTTTTCCCATACCCTTGCACTCTTTTTTTTTTTTTTAATATACTCAGGAACATTGAAAAGTCCTGGCGTTATCATGGTTTTTGACACCAGTTTACCACCATTCTGCATCAAAGAACAAAATAGCCAGAGATTACAATTCAGGTTTCTTTTTGTTTGCTTTTGCTCTTGTTCTTCTGCTCTGAGCTCTATGAGCAGAAGATCCTTGTCCCTTCCATGTTGAAGTTGCCTTATACCACAGGGTGGCTTTTAACAAATAATTTCAGGATTGGAGGTCTTTTTAAAAAGCAAGCTCACCTTACAGCAAAGCTGTAGAAATGAAAGTTCATGGGATGTTAATGAAAAAATTGCCAAATACCTGCTCTCTCCTAAGAGAACTGGTAGGAGGCCCTTAAGGCTGGGCTTCCCATCGCTGTGCTGTAGGGAACCAAAGCTGCGTCACTTTTGGAGATGCCGGTGTTGGCCTTTGTGCTGTTGGTTAGTAGAGAAGTATGAAGGGGAGCAAAAGGCAGAAGGCTCTGGCTGCCTTTCCAAAGGGTGATCTTTAACTTAATTTATCTCGAGAATGGTAGGTGGTAGCAGCTATTCTTGGAAAGCTGAGGGAGGCTGTTGGCCATCAGCGTCAGCTAAAAGGTCATCTTCCAGTTATGAGAAATGAGAATATTAAGAAATAACCATTAATTAGAAGTATTTTGTTCACGTACAAGATTACTGCGCGCATTAATTGTGGGGAAAATGTAGAGACTCAGTATTCTAAAGATCATTTTTATGATAGCAATAAGGATGGGCTGATGTTTGGTGCTGAGTTGGAGAGATTTTTCTCCAGTATTAACTAAAGGACTTTTTGTAAATGCCTCTTT
>NW_009610294.1:92615-123467 GCF_000690535.1 Cariama cristata
TTTCCCTGATTTAATAATTCTAAGTAATGTCAGAGACCAAATCCCTATCTTAAGTACAAAACTAATTCCATTTACCTCTGAAGCCGTGGGTAGCATGTCTGTAGTTAGGTTGGCACGCTGTACTCCCCCCATCAGGACCCAAACTGAAGATGTGAATGAAGGTGACAGGTTCATAATGGGTTTTACGCTAAGGCTTTTACATTCTCCCACATTTCCTGTTTATGTATATATTTTTAAGCATCTTTTTTTTCTTTTTTTTTTACACTTGGACATACATTCTCTGGACAGATACCTAATATATATTTAAAAGCAGCTGGACACGACAATACAGGCTAATCCTGCTCTTCTTTAAATCATTGCCAGAGTAAAGCAAAGGGCAGATGTTGATGACGGATCCTTTAAGAGACTGCAGATTTAGAGGCTGTTTCATGCTATAGGTCTCTGCCTGGGTACAATGTCTTATTGTCTGTCAAGTTGTGTGTTAAATTATGGAGAACACATAGAGAGAGAAGATATTTGATCTAATAGAAATATTTCATCCAGTGAAACCTTATTTAATTGCAAATGAGTTAATTGGGTGTTTTGGTCTTCTATTGCATTTTAACTGCGTATGATGTGATATATTAGGCATTGAATTTTGTTAGGATTTATTAGGATTAGAGACCAATAGCATTGTTGTGGGACAAATACATTGGCCATAATACCATATAGTTTAGGTATTTTCATCGTTTTATCTTGTAGGTTAGTGCACAGATGTAATGCACTTGAAATGGAGGGGAAAAAAAAAGAATCTGTGAAAGCTTGATTAGAGTATACGTGTGTTTAGAAGAGATGCATTTGTCAATGCCTGCTGTTGTTATGTAATGCAACAGGTACCTATAGTGCTTTAAGAAATCAAAAGTGATTTGGTTTATCTAGGTTACGTGGAGGGTCTGTAGTGGTATCTGAATGCTGGCTGCCAGGCAGCAGGTGAAAAGCACAATAACTCACTTTGGGAATGAAAAATAATGGACACTGCTACATAGAAAGTGTATTTAAAGCTCTTTAACGTGTGACTGACCGAACCTTGTTGCAGTCCCAGAGACTCACATACACTTTTTTGTAAGTGCTTACACTGAGGCAGATAAAAGATTGAAGAGTGGAAGAAAAATCAGGTGTGATCCATAAGTGAGAAGAGATGTACAAAGATATCGATTCCTATGTTACAGATTTATGATTTCTTTTCCATGCTGGTGAACTGCACGTACACTGGGGAAAGGATGATGAAGACGGAGATAACTAGTAATATGGTTTTGTTATTTTAAAAAAAAATAAATCAAGATTTAAACTCTACCATTCATGTGCATTTGTTAAGGCAGAAACCTGTACCCGTGCACGCTGCTTTAGAGGGACGTTTTGATTTATGGGTAGAAGGGAAGCAATGCAAATGTATGTTCTTCCGTAGCCTTATTGCAAACACTGCAGAGTTTGCTGCTTTTTGTTTTAAATTTATGGCACCATACAAGGAGTTACTGGTTGTAGTTTTTGTAGTTGTATTTCTGTCCCCTTGACATGCTGCCAAGACGTCTCTCAAATTGCACACATTAATATGGATTCTTGCATATATTTACCTTTGAAATGCCTTTTTTTTTTTTTTTCCTTCTTCTTTTTAGGTTATGAACTCAGTGTTTAAGACTATTCTAGACTTGACGTATCCAATAACCTCTATGTTTTCTGGAGCGGCTTTTAACAACACCATCAACAATATCTTCAAAGATAAGCAGATAGAGGTAGGTTGCCTGTTCACTTTATGTATAATAAATGATGCCACTGTATTCTGTTGTAGCAGAAATAGCTTTCTTCCTTGCTAATATGAGATACGGGGCTGTGGGATGACTGAAAACATGTTAAAACTGTGAATGTGGGGTTATGTGAATATAGGAAGGAGCCTATTCTTTCATTTTAGTGGATTTAGAAAACACAAAGAGTAGATTATTTGTAGCTACTTCTGCTTGACAAAGTGATCTCGTTTTCTGAGAGCAGAAGTTAAAATTGTGTCACTGAAGTAGAATCGCTGAGGCTGTTTTATCATTATTTTCCTGCAAATCAGGTCTAAGGGACCCTTAGGGCACACCAGAAGAAGATCTTGAAGAAGGTCAGCAGTGCCTAATAGGAAAAGATGTGAATGTGCAATGACTAAACCAGCTCCTCTCTACTTGCTTTGACATAGCTGAGGACCTGCCTTATGCAAAGCACTGAGACCTTCTCAGCGGCGCGAAGCACGGTCTTCTCTTGGTTAACTTGGTGTGAATTGTGGATGGTACATTGCAGTGTGAGGCTCCAGGATAGTGCTGAGCAGAGCTTTGAGGAGTGAGTGACAAAATGGAAGAAAATCTCCTCTGAGCTTAGGTGACCCCAGCTTCCTCTCCTCCATCTATCCCTGCTTTTGATTTCAGCAGTCAATGTATTGTACTTCCCTTTAAGATACAGTAGATTCCTTCCTTACAGTTTTTAACAACTGTAATTGTATGATCTGTTCTAACCTTGCAGTCACAGGAAGGTTTTGTCTGAGAGAAATCCAGTTCCGAGGCATGCAACAGCATCATCTTGGTGCGTGCGTGCTGAGTGTCATAGGCTAAACCCTTCAGTCTGTGCCTGAGCGTTTCCTCACCTTGGAAGACTTCCATCAGATAAATAAGGAGAAAGGTTGTGTAGCTCTGCAAGGGAAGAGGCAGTTCCTCCGTCACGGCAATTTGTGTTATCAGCACAGTTTAACCAGTCACGTCACTGGACAGATGGAAATCGAAAGCTGCCTAAGTGTAAAGGGTAACTTATAAAGTAGCAGAAGCTGAACTAAGAAGCATTAAGCCTTGAACAAATGTTTTCTTAAAGCATTGTTTCAAAATGTCCACACTGCACACGTCCATCTTCTCTCAGTAGTTGGAATGTTTTTGGAGGGGAGTGCGTAGCAATGATTTCCAACTGGAAATACCTATTAATAAGAGTTAATTATAGCCTTACAAACATAGGGTGTGTTTGGATGCTTGGCCACAACCGCTCCTTCCTGGGAGGATCCCCAGTGATCGCAGCAGAACCTGAGAACTTCCTACCCGAGGGGCTGGGGTGGGTATTGGCCCTTGGGTCTCTATAAAAGCTTAAAATTAGGAAGCACTGGGCCAGCTCCTCCTTTTTACCACCCATGGCTGTGAGGTGGCACTCCTGCACTTCTCGCACGTGTCCTCATCCCTCTTCTGCGTCACAGCCCGGGAGCAGAAGCACTTACGTTGAACTGTTATTTCTGACATTGAAAGGGAGGTTTCCATTTTCTCTTAAATTTGCTCTGTTAACAACCTTTGTAACGTAGGCGTCTCCCGATTCCCAGCAGTGCCGTTTGTGGGGTAGCCCTGGTTACCAGCAACCCCCGTGATTGCTGCTACAGCTGTCAGCCAGAGGGGCTCCACGAGAATTGATCAGCCTGTGTAAGTTCTTCCAGGAAAACACACCGAAATCCAGGACAGGGCGCTGGAAAGAGATTTCTCAAGAAATACTGTTATTTTCCTCTGAAATTACCCATCCTTCCAGGAGAGCACCAGGCTCTGGAATTTTTATCCCCCATGCCAGAAGCACAAAATGCTCTTGCAAGTCATCTCAGCTGGAGGTTCAGGTGTGAGGAATCAGAAAAGACTTTGATCAAGTCCTGTTTCAGACTTGAATAAAGTTCTGTCTCCAAAATAAATAGAACGATACCTGAGAAATGCAGTCTGTATTATAGCGTGATAGGTCTTGGTTTAGTTTCCTTCGTGCATGTGTTTGCATGAATATGAAAGGAAGTGTCAGATAGACTTCTTTCCCCATTCCCCTATTTTTGCTTAAAATGTGGTTGTTACACTGAGATCTGCAATCGTCAGAATATCTTTAGCATGGAGAGGCACCCCTAATACTTTCGTAGTCACACTTTATTCATCCGCCTTCCTATGGCATTTATACCAGATGGGTTGTAATACTTGTGCAGCATCTGTTAGTCCTCCCCAATTCCACCATCTTTGCAGAGCTGCTTAAAAGATTAAACTCACTAGGAAAAAAGACTCCTTCCTGGTGGTTCAGAATTTCATATTGAACAGTACAGAAACTAACACCAGAAATACCGACTGACCGGAGAGGGAATGCTCCTCAGCTCATACCGATAGCTGGAGTCCGAGCCCTTGTTTGGCTTGCGTCTAAGGCACATCAAAACTGAGCTAGAGAAGGCTCAGACTCCTCGTCCCGTGAACAAACTGGCTGGCTGGGAAAGCAGGTTTACCTCTTCAGTCTTGATTCAGCTTTGCTGACTGAGAGAGAACTATCAGCTGCTGTTCTCTGGGCATAAGTTCAATTTATTCAAACAAGTCCTCCTCCTTCCTCTTTGCAGGCTACCCTTTCACTGGACACCACGAGACTTTCCAAAACTATCCTCTCTCCACCAAACTCCTATGCAGTTGGGAGGTCACCTTACCATTCAGTTTTTCCAGCTAGTGGGATGTGAGTACGGACATGGGTGAAACAAAAAGGAGAACTTCCCCTGCCAGGAGCAGGGCTTGTTGGTTTGGTCCAGCCCTGTTGAATAAACTTGTAAAGCACTTAGCTCGGCCATTCTTTTTGTATATCATCCTCCTTATGTACCACACTCCTCACTGCTATTTAGTATCTTAAGCAACCTCTGGAGTCTTCTTGAAGATCTACTTTGCAGGATCCTTTGTTCCTGTAGGTAATGCTGCAAAGCTGTGTGTTGTCCCCTTTGACTCTAGGCAGCTTTGGGTCTCAGCAGCGTTGCTGTGCATCTCCCGCTGAAATGACCCCTAGCTTCATCACCACGAGGTACGAATTGGTTGTCGTTCAGTCAAGAGGCCATGACTCACATTCTTCCCTCTTTGCCTTGGGCTGTGGTGTGTCAGGAACTGAGGCAAGGAAGATGCTGCCTGTTACGGTCTTAGGTCGGGGTTGGAGGGAACCGAGTAGTTGCGTGCTCATCCATGGTGAATACGATGCTGGAAGGCTTGCTCTAGGTGGTGGATGAACACCACCCTGAGTGGTTGGGTGGGAACAGTTGGGTGAAACGCAAGAATGGCCGTATTGGGTGAGATCAAAGGTCTGTCTACCTTAGTGCTATGTCTCCAGGGGAGGCCAAAAGCGGCAGGTATTTAGCGACCTAGATAAGAACTGAATATATGAAAGGTGAGTCTTCCATTCACAGTGTCCTCCAGCAATAAACAGCCTAAGGATCTCTTTAGGTGAGAGTTATCATTAGAGCCTCATGTTTCATCTGAAAGAAAAACAGATATCGGAAAGAAGGTGAACTCTGGTTTGAGTGATGAGGTTTCTGTGCTGCTCTGTATGCTGTACAGTCTTCTGGAACAAGTATTTCTTGCTATTTAAAAAAGGAAATAAGGACTTTTGTCTGCCTTGGTTCTGAATGAAATGTTTGCATAAGAAACAAAATTTATGAACTTAAACACAGGGCTGAGGGGTTTTTCTCCATCCATGCAGGCGTTTGTGTCTGCAGCTCTGTCTGTTAAGATCCAGAGGTTGTTGCTTTGGTTTGTGTTAGGCATGGGTTTCAGTTTAAATGCAAGGGTACAGATTTAGTAAAATTGGGACCTCCTCTGTTGCAGGATCTGTGGATTCCTTACTTCGCTATCACAACTGACATCACTGCCTCAGCAATGAGGGTCCACACGGACGGTGAGTGTGCAGGCGGCCTTCTCTGACAACAGGTCTTAAATAATGATGTGAGACTTCAGTGTCACCCCTTGTTCCTGGAATTTTCCTCACCCTTAAATGTGTCTTTCCTTTTGTTTCTCCCTTCTGTGATTTGCTGAGCATCAAACCGTGGTTGTACACAGATAACAAGGAACAGAGCTGTTGGGAAGAAACTAAATGAGATGCTGAATTCACTGTTTAGAGATTGAATGGTGTCAATGGACCCATTTTGTTTCCTTAAAACATCCTGTGAAGTGCAGGCGTTTTAGCCATAAATCAGACCTAGTGCAACCAAAATATTTTAAGATTCAAATTCCCCATAAATGAAGCCGTTTTCCCAATGAAGAGACTCCTGGGCCTGAGGCAGAGGCTGGGTTAGGTTCTCAGTTGTGTCCAGTCCTCTGTTTCTCTGGTGGAAAACTGTAATGTGCTTTACTGACTGAACAGAGGAGAAAGATCCGAGCTGTCCGCCCTGCTGTCAGGAGGTGGTGGCAGCCCTGTGGGACACTGATTTAGCTTTGGTCTATTTGGGGTAATGGTGCTGTGACTCAGGCTTCAGTGAAGACAGTACAAGCCTGCCAGGTGCCCCAGATATTTCCTTGGGTAGGTGAAGCCTTTGCTGCCACGTCTCTGAAGTTTTGTCTTCTGAGCTGGGGCGGGTAAGACTATCCATTCCTGCCCCAAGGACAATTTCACTGACACTGGGGCTTTTAAGGACAACCAGGGGAGCTCAAAACAGGCAGGAAAAGGAATAACCTTTCTTAGAGGTTTTGTATTCCCATTCTGCAGCGAGGGAAGCCAGTTGAGGTCAGGAAACTCACTCCATCCGGCTGCTTCTCCCTGCGGAAGTTTAACATAAGGACAGAAATCAGCTGGAGGATGGTGATGGTCGTCTCCAGAATTCACTGAAAGGAGAGGAAGGAAGCTCTCGGCTGCTGCAGTTTCCCATCTTGGTTTCATCCGTGGGGTGTAACACAAGAAGTCAGCATTCTGCTTGGGTGGAAGTTGCAACTCAACTAAAACTATTAATAATAAAACCCAAATCTGCCAATATTGACCTGAACAGTAGGAGTGCTTAGGTTATAATTAGAAGCAGAACTGGTATATATTTTAAAAAGAAAAGAAAAAAATCAATTCCCAGTTTGCTGGAAAGAGTTGCTGTGTGAAGCACCAAGTAGTTAATTATTGAGAAGTGAGCTAACACTGCAAGTCTTATTTATTTTTGATATTTTAAAGATTGGTTTCTCGGAGAAGACTCTTGGTCTCTTTGGAAATGCAGTGTCTTCCCAGTTCAGCTGACGCAAATGTTAAGAGAGAAATCAGTAAAGAAGAGCCTTAAAGCAGAATGTTTTACAGGAAACGGATCCAATCAATTTCTACTTGATTGAACTTTCTAACAGCTTAAAAGATTATAACTTTCTTCCTTACAGCACTATTAACAGAAATGCCCTAAGAAGAGAGACGATCACCACCATGCACTTGCGCTGGTTTTACAAGTGAAAACGTTTGCTTATTACAAAGCAGGGAAAACAGAATTTTGGAGCTTCTACAGTGTGTATTTTTCATGTTCAGCTCCTGCTAAAAGTCTGGGGTTTGTGGATCTCTGTAGAACATAATGGCTTTAGCCGCGCTTCAATCTGCTTATTCTTTCTATCCCTTTGTCCCCAGGAGAAGCCTTTTCCTTTCCTTACCAGTGTAAGCTCAGCAAAGCACTAAAGGTGGTCCCCGCAGTCAGGCATATGCTGAAATCTCCGTGTAGGCAATAAATATGAGGCATGGGCTTAAACCTGCGGTTTCTAAGATCTTTGCCTGATACTATGTCTGAATAACGTTTGTTTTTTTTTCCCCTAGCCAGGATTATGGTATAGAAAATAATAAACTGCTTTAATAACTTTCTAACAGTATTCTCAGGAAAGCCTCTATCTCCCGATTATTTTAATGAGTGCAAAAGCCTACCCCGCCTCTGTGGCAGTAATTAATGCTGTTGCCATTCGCTCCCTCTCATTCCTGCAGGCTCTCTGTGGAGATATGTCCGTGCCAGCATGTCCCTCTCTGGGTATATGCCTCCCCTCTGTGACCCGAAGGATGGGCATCTCTTGATGGATGGAGGCTATATCAACAACCTTCCAGGTAGGCGCAGAGATCAGTTGGGAAGAAGTTACCAAGAGCACAGCCCATCAAACAGTCTGCAAAACATTGTCCTCTTCTTTTCTTTTCTTTTTTTTTTTTTCCCCAAAAAAGAAACAAGGAGAAATATTGCAGACACCTTTAATCTCATGATGGTTACCAGGAGTCATTGTTCTCCGTTTCCTAGGTGTTTGCTTTATCATGGCTTTATTAAGATTATTTTTTGTTACAAAGTATTTCCTAATAGACATATTCTGAACATATAATTCCAAGCTAATTTTGAATTTATTTTAGTGCTCACTGAAAGGAGAGAGCAGAAATTAAACTGCAAGTATATAGTCTATCTTTGAGTTTCTTTTCAAAAAGTATCAGTTGAATAAGAAATAATTCTGGGAAAACAGCAGCATTAACTCTTCGTCGCTCAGACTGGTGTCTGAAGGGTTCGGCTGGCAGATGTCGGTGTCTTGGTTAGCTGCTCGCCCGTGGCAGCGGTGGAATTGTTCACAAGAGTGATGTGGAGTTTGGGGTGTTCAGAGGACTGAACCCAAAAGGGTCCAAGGCGTGTGAATTCACTTGCGTGTGTTGGGGATGTGGTCTATGTCGGGGTTGTCATCGTAGTCAGAAAGCACTGGGAGGTGGGTGGCTCAGGAGGGAGGCCAAGGTAGAAGAGAGATACGTGGTGTCATTGCAGTTTGTGACAATAATTGTGTACAAATAAAGAGGAAGGAATCTAAGTTAGAGACTCTGCATCTGAGCAACCTAAGTCGTTTACGCATTCCAGCCAAACCCAGGCTATATTTTTCCATCAAGGCTATATTTGCCTAAAACCCAGAAGTAGAAATAACACAAAATAGATGGCCAAAATCTGCATCTGACATTCTCTGTTTGTGTCTGTAAGCAAAAGTATGAATTGCAAACCAAAGCGCCTTTTCCACCTGCACGTACTGGAGAGGGCAAAGAGCACACATGCAGGTGACACAGGGTGGAAAAGGTACAATAGACTGAATAAGCCCAGGAATATAAATCCGAGTTACAGAACAGATCTGATTTAGATAAGTGTCTAAATTAAGCACCTAAATTGGCTCTTCAGAGCTGTGGTTTTTCCTACGCATAACTATTCTGGAAACTGCAACTATCTTGGACTCTGGGGGTGTGGAAGAAATATAAATTCATTGTGAGGTATGTGTCCTTCTCTTCCCTCCTTTGGCACTTCCCTACATCCTCGCCCATATCCAAAGGCTGCAGCTTATCCTTTTACTGACCTTGAAGTAGGAAGTGTTGCCTCATTTCTCTCCCACTTCCAAATAGGATTCTTTCTCTTGGATCCCTGAAGTCCTCCCAGCCTCTCCTTGCTGTCTGGTTCCTGTGCTGCTCCTTTCCTTTATTACCTTCTACCTGCAGGGTTGACCCCTGCACTGCTGACTCTCCTCTGTAAGGCCACTTGTTCTCTCTACAGGTCCCCCAGATCTTTTGTTCTCATAAGAACAGCTGCATGAGGTAGAATTAATGTGGGTTTAATGTGCTCTTTCACGTTATACAAAATGTGGTGTGACTGTGGACTCGAGCTGTGCGTGTCCCACCTCCTCTCCCCTGCTCCCTGCCGTACACTTTTGCTGCTGCCTTCGCATGGGTTCTGGTGACAGCGTGGCCTTGTTGAACTTCCTGAGGTTTGCACGGGCCCACCTCTCCAGCCTGTCCTGGTCCCTCTGGATGGCAGCCCTTCCCTCCAGCGTGTCAACTGCACCCCTTAGCTTAGTCTCGTTGGCCAGCTTGCTGAGGGTACACTCCATCCCACTACCCATGTCACTGACAAAGATGTCAAACAGCACCGGTCTCGATCCCGACCTCTGAGGAACGCCACACGTCACCGGTCTCCACTTGGGCATTGAGCCATTGACCACAACTCTTTGAGTGCAACCATCCAGCCAATTCCTTATCTGCTGAGTGGTCCATCCCTCAAATCCATGTCTCGCCAGTTTAGAGACAAGGATGTCATGCAGGACAGTGTCAAATGCTTTGCACAAGTCCAGGTAGATGACATCAGATGCTCTTCCCTTATCCACCAACACTGTAACCCTGTCATAGAAAGCCACCAAATTTGTCGGGCATGATTTGCTCTTAGTGAAGCCATGCTGGCTGTCACCAATCACCTCCTTATTTTCCATGTGCCTTAGCATTGTTTCCAGGAGGATCTGCTCCATGATCTTGCTGGGCACAGAGGTGAGACAGACTGGCCTGTAATTTTCTAGGTCTTCCTATTTTCCCTTTTTAAAAATGGAGGTTATGTTTCCCCTTTTCCAGTCAGCGGGAACTTCACCGGACTGCCACGACTTCTCAAATATGACGGACAGTGGCTTAGCCATTCATCCACCAGTTCCCTTGGGACCCGCGGATGCATCTCATCAGGTCCCATAGACTTGTGCACCTTCAGGTTCCTTAGGCAGTCTCAAACCTGATCTCTCTGTTAAAATGGAGCAGGTAGGGTAGGGGCCTCCCCGAGGGGGGAATGGTCTCTTGGCATTGTTGCTGCAAATGTTTATATCTGAGGCTGTTCTGAGACGCTCCTGGTAGGTACGATGTCAGGTTATGTGCTCCCTAGCGGGCTGTACGTAAGCTTTGGCTGAGCAGCACCAGGGTTGGCGGCACTGGTACTGATACAGCCTCCTTTCCCACTAGCTGATGTTGCGAGGTCCATGGGCGCAAAGGTGGTGATCGCGATCGATGTGGGGAGCCGGGATGAGACCGATCTCACCAACTACGGCGACTGCTTGTCTGGCTGGTGGCTGCTCTGGAAGAGGTGGAATCCACTGGCCGAGAAAGTCAAGGTATTGTAGACTATATTAAAATGGCAGCTGTTTTTATGTACAGAGCAGGAACCTTGCCCTGGTTCATTCAGGGAGCAAGCCTAGTGACAGACCATCATCTGTCTTGGGTTTGAGCTCTTACTTGTGGACGAAGAGAGCTGGGCAGTGCCCTGACACCAAAGGAAGGGCAGTGACAGGGGAGAGGGTAGAGCCCTGGTCTGGGAAGGGGATGGTAGGATTGTTAGAGTGGAGAAACCTTTTCTTAGAGATGCAGTAAGCTTTGATAAAGTGAGAATTTATGAATTTTGCTAATAAAAGTAGTAACTTTGTCCAAATCACTGTTTCTATCCTTTATGTCTCTGAACTGTTGATTTAGGGAGATTTTAGCACTAAGAAGTAATTAACATTACTACTACTGATAAATGTGGGGCTGCAGAGTTCTCTGTTGCTTATTCTTCTGCATTTCCTAAGTTGCCTGGCTCTGCAGCTGTCCTTCAAGTGAATGCTGGTTTTTCTTCTTCCCTCCCAACTACAATTAACACATTCCCCTGTTGGAATTGGAAGTAAAATATTTGTTTATGCTTCCTACAGTTGGGGAAAAATACAAACTGTGTGTACTGCTCTGTAATCTAAAGTTTTCCTCTGTGATAACTCCCTTCCGTGGGAAGTGGCCTTTTGGAGTTGGTGCAGCTGTGGAGTGCCCTGCTGTGCCTTGGCAGAGCTGGCCGTGCTGCTCCCAGCACGTAGTGGGAGTGTTTGGTGGGGGTAAGTGGAAGACCCTGACTCTTCTGAGTAGTGCCCAGTGAAATATTACAACTGCCCAAGTGGCAGCAGGCACACATGAAAACAGAGGATTCCTTCTGAAGACTAGAAAACACTCTTTTTTTTTTTTTTTTTTTTCTTTTTTTTTTAAACTGGGGGTGGTGAAATGCTGGCCAACCAAAGAGGTTGTAGAATCTCCATCTGTGGAGATACTCAAAACTCAGCTGGACATGGTCTTGGACAGCCTGCCCCAGCTGACCCTGCTTGGGTCAGGAGAGTTGGACTAGATAATCTTGAGAGGTCCCTGATGATCTCGAGAGGTCCCTGTCAACCTCAACCATTCTGTGAAATCTCTGCCCTGGTACTATGAAGATCATCACTGGTTTCTGCCTTGAAGGATCACTGTGGTCCTCTCACTTCAGCACAGATCTGTCTCTTAAGGTACCACTGTACCCTGGAATGAAAGACTCTGTTCAACCTTGAACTGCAGAACTGTGTTTGAAGGCACTTCGCTTTCTGCTGTTGATTGTGCAGACTCATTGGCTGCCTGTCCACACTGCCTGGGAAGCAGATGGAGGTGCTGATGTGTGAAGGCTTCAGCAGGGTTCGGTGTGCTCCTGGGGAAAAAAAAAGAAAAAAAAAAAGATAACTTTCTTTTTCCCCATTGTGAATACAGAACATATTCTGAAATTAAATTTCTGAATTAATCACGATTGGTGTGTCTGGCCTGGCTGGCAGGTGCTGAATATGGCAGAGATCCAGACGCGGCTTGCGTACGTGTGCTGTGTGCGGCAGCTGGAGATGGTGAAGAACAGCGATTACTGCGAGTATATCCGGCCGCCCATTGACCGATACGGTACCCTGGACTTTGGGAAATTTGATGAAATCTGTGTAAGTTCATCCCGGGGAAGGCAGTTCCCCCTTATTGCTGTTCCACAGGAATCTGCTGGTTTGTGGTGCTAATTAGTGCCTAAGCTGTCGGAGAGTAAGGGAAGGCAGTTGGCACAGAGTGAATAACTGCCGCTAAATAATGCTGTGGAATGATATCATGGCTGTGAGATTGGATTAACAGCAGAAATCGCGTTAGTAATCTTGATTGTATAATGACCTGTGAACGGATCGGTTGCCTCGCTCTGTTTCACGGCAATTCTTGCTCAGCTGCTTGGTAAAAACTCTTGGGTGTCTGAGCTGCTTTGGGCAGTTGGGGTTTGTCAAATGGTGTCATTTCTTTCCCTTCATTATGTAGCTTGTTGTAGCGTGAAAGATTTCAAGAAGTCTGTAGGGGAGGCCATGAATCACTGAAATGGAGGGCAACATGCTAAAATATCTGGCTCGGTTAACATTTCAACACTTCTGTTAATAAAAAATATCATCCACGGTTCCTCTGCACCTGATAGAGTATCAGGAAAATGGCACCAATGTCAGTGGAAGGACATTGAAAAACGGGCAGTGCCAGGTTACACGTCTCTGGGCTTTAGTTTTGTTTATGTATCAGAAACCAGCATGGGAAGAACTGACTCCAGAGGTGCAGTTGAATTGTCTGAGTGACATAATTCAGCGTCACAACCAAAAAGTCTCTGCCCAGGTTGAGGTAACGATAGCAATTCTGGCTCATTGTCTCTGCCAAGGAAGTTACTTTACTGTCCTTCCATCCTTTGCCTGCTTCAGCCGTGCTAGCATCTTCCATCTTCAGGTGTTTCTGCATGGCTTTGCTCTTCTCCTTGGCTGGACCTCCCACCACCACCAATTTTTCTTTAAGCCAATCTCTTTTATAGATGTAGCGAGAACCTGTGATACTCATTAGACTGCAGACTGATTTCTCTGATACCGTCTTACGAATACTAAACAAAACCAGTAATACAGTTACGCCCTGCAGATTCACATTCGAGAGAGTCCTTAGGACCAAACAGCAGCTATTCCAAACCACCAGCTGATTTCCCCAGGATAAATGTTTTCTCAAGGATATTTGGTGTTTCATAGCTCCTGGGCAAACAGTGCTGTCTGCCAAGGGTGGATCTAAGACTTTGCTGATAAATAATATTCTTTGCTAGATGGAGTGCCCTGGCTGTTTTGAAAACCTTGACAAAAAGGTCTGGTAGTTCATCACAGTAACAGATAGTAAACTGTCAAATCATTGTTCTGTCTCTAATTCGGTGTCGTTAAAGAGATTTAAAGACACCAGGCGAATTCTTCTCAGTGGATTAAAACTTCAGAAAAGTGCAGTTTCTCAAAGATGTCACTTTCTGTGAGCGAGTTCTTGGCACGAGACACTGCACGTATGGAGGGGCAGCACCCTCCTGGGTTCTCATGCCCTGCAGCGTAGCTAAATAACTTCTGTCCGCGGGGAAGCTTTAAACTGTGCTGACCTTAAAGGCAAGGGCAATCTAGGCATTCCTTTATCGTTACAGGCTCTGAGGTAGCAGGGGTTTTAATTTCAGCTATGTACCTGGATTTTACAGAAAACAGCAATGGGCACCATATAACCATTCAGCGTGTTCAAAAGAACAAAAATCCCCTTGTCTCGCCACCCCCCCTCCTCTGTATCAGCCTAAAGCGATGTCGGCTGCATGTCGTTGCCCAGAGCTCAGGTTCTCACCATTATTTTGGATCAGTGTGACCCAGGCAGTTGTAGGTCTGTCAGGTCCCTTTTCCTCCTCAGTAATCACATCCACCCTGGGCTGAGAAGCTGTGATAGATTACGAGAGGTGAATTCCAGCCTGAGTGCTTCCCGTGCTTTGAACCCTCGTCTAAAAACCAGAGGAGAGACAATCCCAGCTCAGCCAGGGCTGCTTCCAGCGCTCGGAGTTGCCACGCAAGCCTGAGGTTTAGTGCGAGAGCTGGAAATAGGACCCAGAAGCCCAGACACCTGTTGCTCTGCCCTTTCGATTTGCTTTTTCAACACCATTTCTACTGTCTTGTTAGAAAAAGAGTAAAACTTGACTCCACCAGTTTATTTTTTTCCAGTTGTTTCCATACTAATGACGCAGTGCCATGTTATTATCCCAAGCGCAGATTACTTTATACTTTTAAACGAGAGGAACATGGAGTTGGTGGGTTTGGTGGTGTCGATGTGCCATCGTTTCCACCCCAGCAAACTGACACTTGTGTGTTCAGAGCTGCGTGCCTTAACTTATTGCAAGTGATTTTGGAACCGAGGCCCTACGGTAACTTTGCTTTGCTAGAGAAGTTTTCTTTTCTTGGCTTTTCTTGACCCAAGAGGGGAGAAGACACAAATTATTTTGCGTTGTTACCTTCTTCCAAAGAAAGACCCAGTACTGGAGGGACATATACATCTGCGTCCTGAGCTTTTCTTTATACGGCGTTGTTCTGTGAGCAGCCTGCGTGAAGCCACTGCTGTAAAAATAGTTGTGTCAGGTGGCACTTTTCATTGCATAGGGTGGGGTCAGAGGTCAAGTTAGCATTTGGACTTCAAATAGCACCTCGTTTGCTTAATTGTTCCCCTGATTCTTAGGCTGAACAGCTTACGTAGCTGAGGCTGGAAGGTACCGAAAGTACATCCTGGCTTTGATTTCCTACTCATTTGCAGATGATGTGACATAATGGTTTTTTAGTTATTAATTACTTTTTTCCTCTGACTCTTTTTTTTTTTCCAGGAAGTGGGATATCAGCATGGGAAAACCGTATTTAATGTCTGGTGCAGGAGTGGAGTCCTTGACAAGATGCTGAGAGACAGGCAAGAGACTGGCAAATCCAAAACTGAGGTAAGGGTTCGGTTTAAATGCACTCTTCTGCAAGAGCCACATGATGCACGGCAGATTGCGTACTGCCCTAAAACTGCTCAGGGATACGAAAGAGAATGATTGATTGCCTCAAATCCTTATTGTGAGCATGCATGTATTAGTTAAAACTGTATTTTAGGCAAGAAAAGGTATGATCAGTTTTTCAGAAACTTCTCTCCTTGAACCATAGCCTGGAGGAATGAGGTCCTGCGCTTCTCTGATCACCAGGTCCAAGCATGGCCAAAGCGTGCTCTGCCAGAGCCCACGCCCCGATGTCTGCCTGTCCGTCCCTGATACCTGACGCGTGCCCATGCAGAGATCCGTCTGTATCCTCAGGAAGTACGATGGGGGTCTCTGAAACCCCCAGGACTGACGTAGCACTCTGTAGGGCAGCTCTCCTGTTGCAGTTTCGTTCTAACAGGTTCTTGATACCGTGTTTGTAACCTGGAAGTGTTCACAACACAAATGTCCTCGAAGGAAGGCAGGATGCTCACCAGTACCCAGCATGGTCTAAGAGGCAGAGCTGATGCGTACAGGTTTACATGCCCACCTTCACGTCTCTTCCTTCACCGTGTGCGTCAGCAGTCTTTAGGGCACTAAGTGCTGCCGGCTGAGCTGCCTCCTGCACCGAGCGCTGGCGCAGAGGCTGTGACTGTGCCCTGCAGGTCCTGTGAGAGAGGATGGTCTGTGGTTCCAGGTGATGGGCTACATTTGGACCCATCGCTTGAATGCGCCTGTGGGCTGCTTCCCTGAGTAATGCTGAGTAGGCACGAGTAACCTTTTAAGAATGATTTTTCATTTATTCTTGTGCCAGAAACTCTAGGTGGTACCTGGATATTGTTCTTACTACTAGAAACTGGTCTGCCGGGGCAGCGGCGCTCTCCCACCAGCTGCCCGGTGCTCGTCACAGAGGATGTGAATCGGGAGCGCTGGCATTGATCTCAGCCATTGCTGGCTTTCAGGATGTGACTCAAAGAGTTCTCAGATGCTTCCAGAAAACTCAATTTAAACCCTTGCTGGAGATGTGTTTTTAGCCAAGAGTTAAAATCCCTGCAAGGATGTAGACTTCCTGCTCTGTTGCTTTTCTTCCTTACTCCTTTATTAGAAAAGGCATTTTGTAGAGCCATCGTTAAGGCTCCGCAGAAGCTTGCAGTGCTGTTGAGGTGCTGGGTTTCACACACCTTGTTCTGCCCACTTCAGCGCCTGCGAGCAGTTAATGGTAAATGCCTGGTTATGGTACAGCTACAGGCTACATAGGGTTGCTGTGTGGTTATAGTCCCATTAAAGATACCTACTCAAAAGCAGGATAAAAATCTCTTGGTTTTACAATTTAAGGATTGAGATCAGCCTCCAGAGTTGGTTCATAACTCAGTGGGCTGACTGAGTTTCTTGGCGGGGAAGTTTCAGTTGTTTTTAAGAAACAGTTACCACCTTTTTGAGGACTTGGGTACAATATTATAATATATTGGCTTGTTATCCTTACCCTCCTTTGAATTCCTCTGATTTAAAACCCAAGTGCTACAAAGGCTTCATGTTTTACCCGGTAATTCATCTTTGACATCTTTTAGAGATAGGGAAATGAGCAGTAATATTTTAAGTGATTGCCAAAATGTATCATAACTGTAGTGAGCCTCACTAGGGAAAGTCAATAGAGGTGAAAAATGACATTGAGGATTTGCAGCTCTTCCAGAGATTGGTGGCCAAGCACTTTTGCTAGGAGTGAGACGGCGTGAGCAAGGGGAGAGGAAGGGCAGTGCTTGCAGGGGTGGACATTAGCCCAGCGACGAGGGGTGGATGACGCCCACAGCTGAGCTGGTTGCCCAAGACCCCCATTTGTCACCGGAGAGAGGTGAGCTCTGTCGGGTGTGAGTCACCCGATGACATGGAAATGGCTCCTTTGGGATAAGATGAATGGCACCTCGGCTCCGGCCGCGTGGAGGGAGCCAAGGGGACTCTCAGCGCTGACTTCCCAGCCTCAGATGAATGCCACCCAAGCTGTCGGGCAGGGTGAGTGGCTTTGGGAGGAGCACAAAGGGACTGAGCTTTGTGGGAAACGAGCTGGTGATCTGAGTAGGCTGAGGAGCCCCAGAACTCACCAGCTTGTTATTTCTTACTGGGAAGATGACCTGCAGTAGGAAAGAGATTACTCTGAGCTGCGGAAGATGGGTGCCCGTTCTGTCTCTGAAACCTTCTGTTCAGAGTAGTTGTAAGTTTGGTTTTGTGTATTAATAGCCATAAGGAGAAGTCAAGGGAGAGAAAATTGTGTGTGTCTCAGAAATGGTTAGGTGTCCTATTTCAACTTTTATCACCAACTAGTAACAAGCTCAAACGCATTCATTGCTGTAACAAATGCTTCTTTTAAAGAAGACTTATTTTAAAATTGCCCTTTATATGGGATACAGTAGGTCAGGCTAATATTTCCATGAAATCATGATATTACAGCTGTGCATCAAGCAGCATGTTGAACATTTATCACAATCTACCCTGGGTTTTATGGCCCTTCGACTGCCCTGGAAATCAAATATGTCACATACTCTTTGTAGACATAGCCTGTCATTGCGTTTCTGTGTACACACTGGATAACAAGGCAGAAAGTGCCGATTGCTCAGATGCCAAGAGCGTGAAAAGAATGAGTTCGGGAGAGTGACCCAACAAACTGCCTGGGTTATGGAGCGGGAACCGTCAGCTTTGTGCGTTCCCCCAACCTGACGCTAAGGCTCGGCTCCGGGCTGTACTCCCACGACCTAGGAGATCTTCTGCTTTTCCTCTGAAAACTCTGGAGTCCAGTAAAAACCAAGATTTTTTTTTCATCTGACTTCTGTTTCAGTAGATTTATTTCTACAAAATAACAAGCATTGCAGGCTCCCACTGGGGTGTTTGTCTTTTTTTTTCTTAGTCCATTAGATTCACTTAAGTCCTTTAGTTCTGCTATCTTCCAAGGATAACAGCTGATATTTTTAACTTGCCTTTCATTAGTGAAGGTTTTGATGCTTTGTATGTTTGAGTTCTTCAGCTATTTCTGGAGTGTTCGACATCTGAGAGAGCTGAGCGTAGTTTCTTATCATCTTGTTTCCATGTCGTAAGCATTGAATTTTTACTTAAAAACTCAGGATATTTTAATCATTTAGATACTTTTCCTTTGCTTTCATCATTCAATCACTGTTTATCTTGTCTCAAAAATGCAAATACTGAAGACACAAACAACAGGAACCTTACATAAACTTCACGTGAACAACCCTTACTCTTCCCCAGCAGAGAATAACGCAGTACCTTTAATTGGATCTCCTCAGGGAAGTTTTGTCTACTGAAGTGTTATTCATAGTCAAAGCTAAATATAATCTAGCAGACTACAATAGTAACTGTCTTTCTCCTCTAATTTATTTAATAAAGACTATGCTGAAGAGAATACTTTACTCCTTGGAAAAAAAAAAATACCAGCACAAAGGTTTTAGAGTGGGTTTCAAATTAATCTGGGACACTTCTTTGCCTTGTGTTAACTGATGGGAGTGTGGTTTTGTCCTTAAAAGTAGTAAGAGGAAGTGCTTCAACATTAAATTCCTGTTTGCAAAGGGTCAGATGAGCATGGGAAAACACCTGGTTTCCCACAAGTGGAGTTCCAGTTTTAGTGCTAAAGCTTTGGGGTGCAGCTGCCTCCCCAAGCATCCTCTGACGGGCTTACACGTGGGATTGTCTGTACGTCAGCGACCGTAACAGAAGCTCCCGTGGGTACGGTCACATTTACGATTGCCTTCATACTCATCTCTCCTCACACCTCGTCTGCGGGAGCACGTGAGCTGACGCTGGTTTTCCCGAAGCACCTTTTGGTGACGGTCACTGCAGGATTTTGTTCAGCTGTTCGCACAGTGCCCTGGACTTTTGTCCCCTCCAAAGCTGGTCCCTGTCTGTTCCCTGCTCCCAAGGACAGCCCGGCACGTGTCTGCCTGAGTGCTCTGTGCAACCGCGTTGTCTGCTTGCTAAGAGTCCACCTTTTTTAGGGTACAGGCAATTGCCTCGGACGTTGCTGTGTCTACTTGGTGACCAGAGTTTGTACATAGCCCTTGCTTAGTCATATGGCACACAATGAAGATATAGATACTTTTTTTTTTTTTTTTCCCCTGTCCTGGACATCAACCTTCTGCAAACGCTTCACTGGGACTGTTCAGGTTGGATGCTCAAAATGAGACTGGACTGATTTGCCCTTCTTAACGGTTCCTTAATGGTCACACTGAGCTGCTGAGCTTCCTGGCTTCTTTATATTTTAAAGTGTGTGTCCTAAGCTACTGCTGTTTCATTTCATACAGGTATTTTTTAATTCCTTCTGGACTTTTCTCTGTCCACCGCTCCCCACTAGCTGTTTGTCCTGGATCTGCACCTTGCTGTAGCTGTACTAAATTACATCAAAAGTTAGCTACGGATTAAAGGTCAACGGGGAGCAATCTTCTGCAGCTGTAATGGGCTTCTGCTGTGACCCCCACTGGGGTTGTATGATTCATAGTATCGGTGCTCTTGCCAGAAGAGCAAAGAATTGCTCATAAAAACTCTGTGTTAGGCAACTGCCCTGTCTGGAAGCACGTGGGCAGGTCTGGGCATTTAGAAAGAGGACTGTCACAGCAGTTCCCGGCAGTCCTGTGTCAATAACGTGCCCCCTGCCAGCCCTTCCCCGTCTCACTCCTCTGGGGTGGAGGTTGCTATCGTACTAATTAAAATCACTGGGTTTTTTTAAAAAAAAAAAGGTGAGAGGTGTTCAGGTTTCCATCTGGTGACCTTGTGCCTGGCCCAGAGGAGGTAGGTAGGGCTGCTCACAGCATGGCATGCGGGAAGACCAAAACGGTTCTTAAATGTCAAAATTGGGTTTTATTAGAGGAGAAACTGGAGCAGGCAACTTCTCAAAATAGAGAACACTCAACCCACTGCTTGGGTGAGACAGAGTGAAAATAGGAAGGGTTTATTGAAAGAGGGAAATATTTCTCCTTGCGGGTGGACCACCTACCTCCGGCTCTTGCTTGCTGCAGCACCTCCAGCTCCACGGCTTGCTGGGGTCCCCGGGGGGGTCCTGGTCACCCCAGTGCCTCGGCTGCTGCCCTCCTGTCCATACAGCCCCCCATGGCATCACTCTGCAGACCCAGGGCTGGACCACGTGCTGTGTCCCACCTGGGCACTGGGCCCTTTCTCCTTCTCCCAAGGGAAGGCAAAAGCTCCCTGGGGGCTGCACCTGGCCCAGCCGGTCCCTCTTATGAAGGAACAGTGATGGAGAACAACCAAGTAAAGTCAGCGCTGTCTGTCACGGAGTCCAGACCCTCTGGTTCTTCTCTTTGTGGTCTTTTCTATAGTTTGCTAAATTTTTAATAAGGCTTCTTGTTGCATGGATAGAGAAGGAGCCGTTAGAGGTTGTCACACAGTTTGCACTTGGGAATCCCGTCTCTGCCACCAGACCTGCATCAGGAGAGTTGCTTTGAGAATTACTCAGTCATAAGTAACGGCTTTTGAGGGGGCAGTTGTGGAGAATTTGTGTGTCTGGAGCTTTGTCTGTTCAATATCATTTTTATACAGTCTTGACTTGTGTGGATTTTTTGTGTAGATTTGTTAACATACCTAAAACTTATCACTGTGTTTCAGAATGTGACCTGTCCCACCACCTCTTTTACGGACCTGGCAGAAATCGTGTCCAGGATCGAGCCCGTGAAGGCACCCGTGGCAGACGGTGAGTGGGGCGATCCGGCCGGCGCTGCGGAAGCGTTGGGAAGGGCAGCGAAGCAGGGACGGCTGCTCGCTCCTCCTGCCTGCCTGCTCTGCCTGCTTTCTTGTAACACCCCATGCTCTGAGCTGGGAGGGGTCAGGGCTGGCTGCCAGCTCCGGTGCCTGCTGAGCAAAGCCGGCAGCGGTGAGCTGTCTGCCTGCTTCATCCAGAGCCTCTGCCTCCAGGTCAGACCATCGGCATCCTCCTCCGAGAGAGGCTGGGAGTCAGATGTTCTTGCCACGGCAAGACATCCGCTGTCAGCCCGTTACCGGTGTGGTCCAGCAAGGTTTCATGGTGGGAGTAATCCCCCCTCAAGTTAGCCTGAGCTGAGTGAAATAACACGTGTGGCAACTCCTGCAAAGACGAGATTTCATCCCCCTTGTGCTGGCCTGTGCCCCTGTGATGGCTTCGCTCTTTGGTCCATGTCCCTTTGAGATGGGAGGAGGCTGATTTAGAGCTTTGACTGAAGGATTTTTTTCCCGGCTGTCGTGAGTAGGATCTGGAGTGACTCACTGGCTACATTGCATTTTGTACGTTCCCGTTCTAGGGAGCACCTGTGAACTAATGAGGAATAGGTAGCGACTCCTGCATCTTTACATGAAGGCACTCGAGCGCCTTGTGCCTCAGGCATGCCCTGCGGAGCAGTTCCCGGTGCGTGCCGTAACCGAAGCTCACTTAACAAAAAGGATCAGAGCTTTGCAGGCCTGAAATCTCCGAGTGTGTCACCAGTGCTAGAGCACTTTATAAACAGTCTCTCCCCTCCTCCCGATCCTTGTTCTTGCAGAGGGAAATCTAAAGTTAGCAGTCCTCCCATCTGTGACTGTTTGTAGAGATGTCCCTATGGTAATTTGAAATGCTAATTGCAATCATATGCCTTATGAAGAAAATATTAATCAAATGTGGTTGAAACAGCCATTGTGAATAAGAAGGAAGAGTTCATGTAACACGGTTATTTCAGGCATAGGCATTGAGACCTGCTAAGTTTTAACCAGTGTACTGGGACAGATCTTCCTCCTTTATATAGTTTCTGCTCATTCGCCCCCATTAAGAAGACCTGCTTTCTGCTGGGCGAGGCCGTGAACACGAATGTGACAAAGGGACACGTCTTTCAGAACGTAGATGTGGCAGATTTGGGGCTAAGGAGGGCCCAGGGTGCAGGGGCTACCTGGGGAGGGGGTGGGCAGGTGCCATGTACTCCGCATGGATGCTGAAATCTGTTGGTTGTAGAGATTCCAGAGGAGGTGGGAGGATGGCAGGAGAGAGTCACGCGTGTGGGTGCCGTGTCTTGAAGGACCCTTTATATTCATGGTGTGGGTGACTCCATGTGCTGCCTGCAGGGACCTTGCCCGGATTTGGGTGGGCAGTGGCTGTAGTGGCATTCCTCTGAACAGCACATTGCCTCGGTGCCTCCGGGATGGCATCGCTTTTGCTAAAGAGGTATCTGGAGCTATGGGGGAAGCGGTCTGTACCAAGGGGAGCTCAGATGGAGGGTGACACCTCCCCGGCAGTGGCCTTGCGGATGCCAAGGTTCCTCATACTTGAGGCTGGTGAGCCTTTGCGTTTGTCTGCTTGTGATGGTGGTGAAGACGATCTGGCTGCTTTTGTGCCACGTAAGTAAGAAGACAGGGTGCTTCTTGGTAGCCTGGCTGTGAAACGGCACTGTCAAAGGGAGTGAAACCTTTTTACTCCTTGGAAATTCCTTCTCGAGTGAGACTTCGGACCACAGGGATTTAGAAAGGCTCTGCCTGTCCTGATAGCATACCGCAAGTGTCAGGCTGGGTGGAGAAATTATCTCAATAATTTTCTTCTAAAGAAAGAAAACGCAGATGATGGTGTTCTGATTGAGTGGGAAGCCCAGAAAGGGGAAGGGTCAGTACCAAGGGTGAAAGGCCCTGATGGGCAGAGGCTGGCAGAGCCCCCGGGTCAGAAACCGTATCTTCCTTGGGGGGAAAGGGCAGTGAAGTTTCTTCTCCACTCTTGAGCAAACTGAGAGCAATGATTGAAACCATTTAAAAAAAAAAAAAAAGGGGGGGGGGTACTCTGGCCCGCAGGAAGGGGTGAGTGGCGGGAAGCCAGGCCAAGCCCTGTGCTGGACCCAGGGTACCTGTGCTGCCGGTGAGCAGGTGAGGAGGTGTCTGTAGGAGAACAGAAGCTTGTTTTCACAGCTGAGCCGCTGCAGTCGTTGTGGCCGTGTTTCTGTTCTGCATCCAAATGCTCCCTCAGTTGGGATTTTCTGTCTTTGTTCAGCTGTAGTTGCATTTTACGCAGCCATGGCCGTGGCCAGGGGAGTACAGATGCTATCCTCCGAGGGAGGCTCAGTCGCATCTGTGGTCACACTCCCACCTGTAAGGGATTTCTGAGGACCAAAGTTGCACAGGCTCTTCGGTGATTTCCCACAGCAGGTTTCACTTCTCATTTTTCAAAGCCGCGATGCTTCGGGCTGTCCCCACGGCCAGGTCGCACGGAGTGAGGTGAGGCTTGCTGCACGCAATGGCTGAGGGAGATCCAGTCGCGTAGCAGAGCAATTATAGCAGCAGTCATTTAGATAAAAAGATTTGGGAAAGAGAAATGTTAATCGTGGTATCAAATGCCTGGTTTTGTAATACAGCTGAAGCAGGAGACATCCCAAAACCTCTCAAGGGACACAGTTATTGGGCACTAGGTCACCCTCTGCATCTTTGCTGCTTAAAAAGTACTTTTATCAAGAAGCACTACTGCACCTTAGGTTGTGATGAGCTTCCAGATTCCCTGATTTACGTCGAAAGCCTGTCAGTGTTACTGAAACATAAATCCTCCAGCCACCCAGCACCAATTTTCTTCAAATGTGGGGTTGCCTGCAGAAGTCAGACATATATAAAAGAAAAGCTAAAAGCTACAGAATCACCAAGCAGATCTTTGGCATGAGAAGTGTGCCCTTCCTGCGGTGAACACGCTCCCCCTGCTAACGGGCTCGGGTACCTTTCTGTGCCGTAACCTCCTCTTCACCGGCTCATTGTGGAGCTGCGGTGGTTGGGTGTTGGTCTGTTGAGCAGGGCAACGAGGCTGCCGTCCTGCTTGATGCTTTTGGGACTTTTTGTAGTGTAAAGGAGCGGTTGCCCCTTGAGCCCCAGACGCTCGGTGTTGAGCAGGGCAATGGAGGATGATGTTTAGGGACAGCAGGACCACCTTCTGTTCTCTGTTCCCCTCGAGTCCTCCAGCACCCAGAGTTGCTGTGTGAGGGATGTGAGAAGGGACACCTCTCTCTTTGGTTTTTGTATCTGTATAAAGACCTGTTAAGTGCCAAACAGTGCTTGGAAAATCAAGGAGTTTGGTTTTGATGGCAGTCAGTTTTATTTGAGCTGTAAACTTCAAATTATTGTTTGTGTTGTCTGTTGCTGTTCAGTTGAGTTTCCAGTTTCTCTGGTGTGTTTTATCAAAGATTATCAGTAGCGTTTTTAGTATAAACTAACAATGATTCTCTGATCCACAGTAAAAATAAAATTAAAAAAAAAATAAAAAAAAATACCAAATGTCTTTATCCTAATGTTCTAGCAGTTGGTTGTAGTTATCATGTTAGAAGAAAATGCTGTGGAACAGACTGTGCTGTTGTCTTCAGCGTGGAGCAGATGCTATTGACTGTTCCCAAAAGAAATACTTAATCAAGAATCGGGTTTAAACACAAGCCACTTTCTTCACTAGTGGGCTGAAAACCAGGTATTGCTTCAGCAACTCAAAGCACACTTGAATTAATTCATGAAAGTGGAGGAAGAACTAGTGTCACACAAAAATGATTTTCTGCCATTTTAATGCCCTAACTTGCATTTGGAAAAACTGCGTGCCAGAAGATATGCAAAAGGAAGGTGCCCATCTGCCACGTGCTTTGTTCCGCTGCCTGCGTGCCTTGCTTTCATGCCTGGGTGGGATGGGGCTGCTGGTGCCTGGGGTGGTGTCTGCCCTGGGACATGCGTTGAGTGTTGAGTTGATGTGGGAGAGAGTCAGTCCTGTCAGCAGGTGACTCTCCTGCTGTCTGTTTTACAGACCCTAAAGAGATCTCTGGGTGCTGGAAGAGGCATTGACTCTGCACTGGTGTATCTTGTTCTTTAAAGTGGAAGAGGGAAGATTTAGATGAGATATCAGGAAGAAATTCTTCCCGGTGAGGGTGGTGAGGCAGTGGCAGAGGTTGCCCAGAGAAGCTGTGGCTGCCCCATCCCTGGGAGTGTTGAAGGCCAGGTTGGATGGGGCTGTGAGCAACCTGGTCTGGTGGAAGGTGTCCCTGCCCATGGCAGGGGGGTTGGAGTGAGGTGATCTTTAAGGTCCCTTCCAACCCAAACCGTTCTGTGATTCCTTGGGAGCAGCCTTCGGTGCTGGGGACTGGGGGCTTGGTGACATGTCCTGCTGCTGACTGCTGTGCCTCAGTGTGCACAGCTCTTGAGCTTCCCTAAATTGTGTTCATCTGCTGGATTACCAGAGAGAGCAGGTGATTGTCCCTGTGGAGAGGAGGGGAGGGTAAACGTCACTGTCTCTTGTGGAGCGGAGATTGTGAGACACATAATTACGATCTCCGCACCAGGAAGAGCTCACCCTGTGCCTGGAAGTCCCCGTTTCCAGTGAGTCTGTGACCAATGTGTCCAGGGGAGTTTGGATTGGTAGCTCATAGGGACGTCTTCTGATGGTTTTCCACGGGTCCTGCCTGGACTGACAGGTGGGAGACAGCGACCGTTCTGTGAAGAGCATTCACCAGGGAGCATCTCCACGTTGCCAGTGTTTGTGTTCTGGCACCCACCAGAATAACGCGGACAGTTTGCTGCTCTTGCTATAAGCTCTTTAGATTCCGGAGGGCTCCAGGACACCAGTTCACATAGAGGGCACGGTTTATTTTGTGATCTGGCTGGAGAGCCGATATTGGTGTTGCAGTAGTCCCAGTTCACTGAGCTGCAGGGAGTTGGCCAGCACTCATCCTGCCCTGCGCCAGGGCTCAATGGAGGCAACTGTCATTCTGCTCCCCGTTTTTTCTGCCTCTCTGAATGCTACTTAAAACCAGTCTTTTTTCTCTCTTCTCTCTTTAGATGAGTCAGACTACCAGACTGAGTACGAGGAAGAAGTTCTGGACAACCAGAAGGATGATTATATCGATTTCATAAGGAACCAGGTTGAAGAAGACTCTGAGTCGGTACGAACTACCCTGGAAACAGCGGTGTGAATGGTGTGCGGTGGGTGTGCGGTGGAGGTGTCAGGAAGGATACTGAGAGAAGCACCTGGAGGGGACTTGCTGAGGAGGACTGTGCAGAAATAAGTTTGCTTTTCATGTAGTACAGACACTAAATGACGCGTGCTCGCCCTGTTCAGGTCAGTCACCTGCAGCGGTGCTGTGTGTGGCAAAACCTGGTCATGGTTAAAACCTGGCCACGCAGCTCCGTGGGTTCGCTCGTGAGGTGGGTCAGGGCTGGAGAGCGTACGGCAGGAGGAGAGGCTGAGGGAGCTGCTTCCTCCAGCTCGGAGGAGAGGAGGTGAAGAGGGGATCTGAGTGCTGTCTGCAGCTGCCTGCCAGGTGCTTACAGAGAAGACAGCAGCAGAGACGTGCAGCGAAAAGACAAGAGGTGACAGGCACAACTTGCACTAAAGAAAATCCTCACTGGGTACCGGGGGAAATATTTCCTGGTAAGTGTGGCTGAGAACCACAACGGGTTGTGCAGGGAAACTCCATCCTTGCGAACTTCGAGGTGGAAACTCCATGCTTGCAAATACTTGAAAACCAAAGAGATGCCCTGAAGAACCAGATCTAGCATTAGCGTTAGGTATTATACGCTCCAGAGGTCCCTTCCAACCAAAGTTGTTTGATTCTGCGGGACATCAGGTCCACCCTGAGGAAAACCTGCCCTATGAGGCCAGACTTCACATGACATGGCCCACAGCCTGAGAAGCAAAGCTCGGGAGGGTCGTATCCCTGCCGCTCTGCCGCCGGCTAGGGTGGCCGGCAGGTTTAAAAGGTGAAGCTGCCTGTTGGACATAAACGGTTTTGCTGTGGGAGCATGTGAATGGTTTGGGAAGGTGCCCACCTGAGGGTGGAAGGTGGCTTTGGTGTTTTGAGTGAGGAGCTGGAGTGATGGGGTAAAGATTTTGTTTGCTGGGCTGATCCCCAGTGGGTAATGGTTGGTGGACAAAGAAGAGGTGGAGGGGAAGAGGAAAGATTTTATCCAGCTCAGACAGGATGCTGAAGAATTAATTTGTGCTTGCTTGCTTTTTTTCTCCTTCAGGATGAAGATATGCAGATCAGAAAGCGCAGGAATCTCCCCAACGTGGATGGCCAGGCAAGCAGCACGGGAGAGCCAGGCTAGCGCTCAGAAGAGTCTGACCTTGCTGGCTGAGAGCTGCATCCCATTCGTACTGACAGCAGCCATATTTATTTATTAAATATTTTAAAAAACCAAAGCAACGTCTAGTTGAAATTAAGCAAGCTTTCGTCCTTCTCCAGACAGGGTACGGGGCATTCAGCTGCCAGCACTAACCACAAATATCTGTGTCACGCCCAAGTCCCTCTGGTGAAGGGTGGCGGACGTGTGCCATACCACTTCGTACCGGTACGAGCGGGAGGGCCAGTTGTTAATCGCTCTGAGAGTGGCACAGGGGAAATGTGCTGGGAACATGCAGTTAAATGCTGCCTTCACGTTTGCTGCTGTATGTTCTAGTCAGTGTTTTTACTGTGAAGGCCTGAAGGACGACGGGATATTATCCTGCCGTGTGCTGAACAGGCTCCGAGCAGCAGCACTACGGAGAGGGAGGGGGTTGTGGGTCGCAGCAGCGTTGCTTTCTTTTCGTATGAATCAGGTAACTGTAACTAACTCCTCAGTGACTTTCAACCACACACTTGTGAGCAGTGCTCTGACAGGAGCAAGTCTGAATGTATTTCACTTGAAATCTACACCTAAGAAATCAATTAATGTGAACGCTAGGTATAGAGCCTGTATCCTCAAGCCATCAGCAGAACATTTACTGACAGATCATGGAGCTGACGCTTGCCGGGCAACTCTGGAATCACTACTTGGCTGTATTTGCCCTGTGAAATAAAGTTATTTTGCTGGATTGAAATGTCTGTGTGGTTCATTGTGTTGGGTCCCACAAAGAGAAAGTTGTCAACAACTAAGGGCGCAACTCGCCTCTGCTGATATCAGACTTGCGAAGAAACACGTGCGGTTTTCAATTCCTAACCCCAGCAGAAGTCACTTGGGATATTGTCAAGCATTGGAAAGAAATCCCCAGTGCTCTCCCCGCCGCCCGAGGGCTGCAGCAGTCGATGTGAGTTGGACCATGTTCAGAAGTCCCCTGGTGCTTGCTCTTCTTGTCTCACATCTGTCGTTGCTGATAGCTCCACTTGGCAGGATAATCAAGCTAATTCTTCGTTTACGTAAACTCCTCTGCTCAGCGCTAGCTCTAGGTGCTGTTGCCTTGAGGGGATTTGTCGTCCGACCAGAGCACTGAAGACACTCCTCAAAGCTGCCTCCTTTGCTGAGCTCTCCTGGCCCTCTGATGTGAAGTGCGTCAGCAGCCGGCGGCGATGCCTCCAGGCATGACCAGAGCTGGGCAGCACAACTTTGCAGCCAGAAATATGTTTGGTGGCAGCACGGAGGACTGTGGTGGTTGTAAGCCCTGTGAAGTGTGACCCGTTCTCTGCATGGAACCTCCTCTCCCTCTCCCAGCACACGTTCTCCTTCTCCACCTGCCCTGCATCATGTTTTCCTCTGTCATGTCCGTGAGCGTGCAGCCTTTACCCAGGGAGGCTGTTCCTCTTACACAAAATGATTATTTTCAAGTGTCAGAGCCTCAGTGTTTGGTTCGCGGAGGGACTCCAGCTCTCCCCTTGGTGAGACCGCCCAGCCTGGCTGCACCTCCAGCAGCCCCAGGCCCTTCCAGAAGTGATGGAAGCCATTGGAGACCTTCCCTGCAAGGATCATCCAGGTCTTTGATGCAGATTTTGATTAATGCAATTGTACAGAATATGCTGCCCTTGCTGGAGGTCGTTCCCTGCGATTGAAAAAAATTAATTCTTACAAAGAAAACTTAAAAATGGCTTTTGAAGTGGAAGTAGAGCAGCCAGGGGCTTCTGTGAAGGCAGGGGCTGTCTGTTGAGCTGGAGAGATTTAATTTCTGTTGAGATTGGTTACAGGGTTGTGTTGGTGCCTGTCACAGGAAAGGCTCATAAGCTCGGGACGAGCCTGGGAAGATTGGGAGTGAGCGCAGGGGAGTGCAGCCTTGCAGCTCGCTGCTTGGTTTCTGCAGAGCTGCTCTGAGCAAAGACAAGAGGACCACGTCTCGTTGAGCAGCAGCAGCACAACTTAGAGCTTGCTTTGTCTGCTGAGGGGATGCAAACCAGGTGTGAGCCCCTTCAGTGTCTGTATTTATAGGTGGTTACACTGCAGGAACCTTCCCCTGGGAAATGGAGAATAGGGCTGGAGTAGAGACTAACCCTAGAGATCACCAAGGTCCTCTGGTTGCTCTTACCGAGCCCATCCTGGGTCGGTGGTCTTCAGTCTTCACTGCGTACATTTAAAACCAAAAGTGCCTTCAGCAGAGGTTGGATCAAACCTCCTGAGGATGGATGGATTGTCGTTGCTCTTCCCGTAGCAGCGACCGATTGTGTTTGTTCCCTTTGCCCTGGCGGCCTGGGGCAGGACGGGCCCCACGGGTTATTTTCCAGAAGGATGCCTGAACCCAGCTCTTCTGGTACTGCTCTGCGCTCTTCCAGGAGAGCTCTTCCCTTCTGTTCAAACAGGTAATTCATTTCCAAGTTGTGTATTCTAACTCTAAACTTCCTGGCAGCCAGGCTGGCTCCTGGAGCCGGGGTGTGAGCTGCTGGGCTCTTGGCTGCGTAGCTTGGAGGAGTCGCAGAAAACTGGAAAATACTGGGCTCCTGGGTGTGCTAATTAGAGCCTCTATGTTTGCTTTGTGCCCTGTTCCACGGGGAAATGGCACTTAGTTCAGATGTACGAAGGCAGAAGATAAACCTTTGATGTGAGACTAAAAGTCTCTTCTAAATAATTGATCACGACTTTCCTCCCTAGCTGCGTTCTCCGTAGCTGGGCCCTGGACATTAAAACAATCTTTCCTTCTGTGCAGAGGAATGCAAAACTATTATGGTACAACTTTAAAGGCAAAATTGTTTTTCCAGCTTGCTTTGCTGCTGGCTGTGGTCTGCCTAGCTGCCCGGTCGGGCAGTGCAGGGTCCTGTGGGTGGTCGGCCCCATCCTGCCCTTACACCCGGGTGCATCCTAATGGCCCTGCCCTCACCTGTGCAGTTCCATGTCTGGAGGCTTTAAGCCGTCCCTGCCTACTTGGACCCCAGCCCAGTGCTGAGGAGTTGGTGCCGGATCACCCCTTCGCTCCAGGCTCTCCAGCGATGGTCCCGTTGCTGGTTTGTGAGAAATGCAGCAGGAGAAGGGTGGTTTGGAAGAGCCCGAGGTTCCCTGTCCTGGCCCAGGCCACCGTCCTGGTGGGCTTCGCTGGCCCGGGGGGTGCTGGCTTCGGCTGGAAACTGCCTGCTTTCCCTGCGATTTCTTCCTGGGTGTGTGACATCCCCTGAAAGGTAAAGTCTGATCGGAAGCTGGATGAATTTGGCCTTGCTGGAGGAGACAAAACAGCTGCTGAGGCCTGAAGATTTGATCTCAGGTGAAGAAGACACAGAGCTTGTTCCCACGAGCCTGATGCCAGCCAATGCCAAACATGAAGGAGCAGGATGGGAGCAAGGTCCTGAGGAACCACGGCCAAGAGCGGTAGCTGTGGTTGGAAAGGTTGCCCTCAAAGCCTTTGTGTCGACACGTCTGATGGCTGCCGATTGCTGAGGGTAAAGCCTTGAATGAGCTCTCAGAAACACATCCCAGAGATGGATTTGCAGCGGGTCAAGCACCAGTCCTGCGCGGTGGCCTGGGCTGAGCCCCTCCGAGCAGCCAGCGTGGAGAAGCGGGGTAAGAAATGCCGACGGGCACAGCCAGTGACC
>NW_009610294.1:123525-140158 GCF_000690535.1 Cariama cristata
GGAACGTGCGGGAGGGGGGAAGCCATGGAGGAGAGAGGGTGTTTGGGGGAAGTTTGTTTGCAGGACTCCAACTCCGGCCCCAGTCCCTGGAGGGGAAAGGCCGACAGCGCAGCTGCCATCGAGGGGACGCCGCAGCCGGGCTCTCCCAGCCTGCCGTGCGGGTGAGCGGTGGCACTCCCGTCCCCACGGGGCAGCACCCCGGGGCTGACCTACTGTAAAGGGCTCGGTGCAGGTAACGAACTTATTGAGTTGCTTTGTTAATGCGGCCTCATGAGCTGTTCAGCTCTTGGAGACAGCTCCAGTGGGGTTTGGGACGAAGAACGAACCACTGTTGCCCACGTGGCAGCTGGAAGCACCTGTCCAAAAAGCCTTGCCTGAGCAGGGGGAGAGTTTTGATCTCACGCCATGCAGCTCTGGCTCATGCACGGCTGTTTGCAAAGGCTCCGGCTGCAGCTGCTCAGGTTTGCTGCCCTGCGTGGGGCCGGTTGTGTTTGTGCAGCCCCTCCAGGCTTTGCTCCGCAGGCAGGAACGGCCAGGGCTGCGGTGGGACCCTGCGATGCTCCTTCCCTGGCAGACGTCATTCTCACTGCGTGTTGTTCCAAAATTAATCTCATCTTATTTACTCATGCTCCCCTGACCTCCTCCGACGTGTGATTTTCCTTGCGTGCCGCCTGAGGACTGTGTTTAAGCTGTCAAGATGCGGGGGCTTTACTGCGCCTCTGGCTTTAACTTACTGTTGCTGTGGGTAAGAGGTGGTAATAAAATCAGCAAACAAGGAATACAGCAAATATTTTCTCTCCTTCAGGAGCTCCGCAAGGCCGGACCGGCACCCACTGCTGCACGCCGTGCTGAGCGCCCTGCTGAAACACGGCCACGGGATGTGAGGTTTCACCGTGGGTCCATGGCTTCCCGGAGCAGGAGGCATTGAGTTTATTAAGATGTTGTTTGTTTGATGAACGTGATTTTGTGGTGTGGCTTTTGCTGGCCCCAGGACACAGACTCCCATTAGTGGTCCCTTCCTGGCTCATGGCTGATTCTGGTCCCGTGGGGTCTCGTGGGGTTTGCGACCACGCTCCTTGTCCCCATCCCCTCCTTGGGTCACGGAGGGTCTAGCCCTCATTTTCCCAATGGCCTTAAATGGGGCTTTGGTATAAATAGTGCTGAAAGGAGCTGGCAGGGCATCCATACCTGCACCTGCATCCCATGCTTGGGAAACAGGGATGGGGCTCAGCTGCCTGCGGGCACCGGGTGCAAAAGCTGGGAAATGCTTTCTGGCGTCCCTGGCTCGCTGCAGCCTGGGGACATCCGTGCTGGGCAAGTCAGCGCTGCCAAACCCCCCTCCCTTACTGAAATCAAGGCTTTTAGGGGAAACCATGGCATTAGCAAAAGCAATAAAAGCATTTGCCTGTTATTTAAAAAAAAAATAAATAAAGGAAAGTAAAACCAAAGTGGTATTAATGTTCATCCTGGTTTTAGAAGAGAATGTACTATAAATCTATAATTCTGTGTCAGGATTGTTCCTGGAGACACTTTGCACGTTGCAGGAGCAGCCCTGAGCAGTGTTTCGAGTGCTGGGAATGCACCTGGGACCTGAGCTTTACTTAGCGCAGATGTGACATTTTCACAGGTAATTGGCAGAGCCACCGTCACCGCTCTCCGCCGCGGCCAGCACCAGCAGGGACGGCTCTTAATTAAGCCTTACAGCATCAGGGGATACGGTCAGGGATGCGCTTCCCGTCACGAAGCAGCTGGGCCCCCAGCTCTGGAAATGCAGGTTTATCAGTGAGGAGTGACATTTTAGTCGAATATGGCCTCGATACAGAACTGTGCTGTGCTGAGACCAGACCCCAACCCCCCCGGATGGCACAGGACACCCCTGGCACCAGGCTGGAGTTGGTACCGATGAGGTACAAATGCTAACAAAGCTGCTGGAAATATGTATTTTTTTTGAAAACTTGTTTTTAGCAGTGGTATCTCTCAGCGAGGGCAGGCTTAGCAGCACCGGCGGGCGATGCTGGCCTTGCAGGGACGAGGACAGCTCTACATTATAGCACTCACGCGGTGTGTAATTTGGGAAGAGAAAGAACACCAAATGTGCATTAATTTTAAATGTACCATAAGTGACACGTTTTTCCCTTGAAGAAGGCACATTAGATGTGATGCACAGCCCCAGAGGAATATGTCGAATAAGGCTGGAGCCTCGCTCGAGCAGCCCTGACCTGCCTGCGTGTCCCCGGGCAGGACGGGGTGAGCTCTGTGCTGTGCCCGTGCTTGAGCATGTTGCTGCTGCACGGGCCACTGTGGGTGGTTGAAGGTGGCCCCAAATGCCCCGTTTGCCTTTGCCATTGACTGCCAGGGTGCTCTGCACCCCGCCAGGCTCGGGGAGGCACAGCAGGGTGCTGTCTGGCACTGCCTGTGCCTGCGGCTGCATTTGCATCCAACATAATTTTCTCATTCCATCTCGGGCACGTGTGCATCCGCCTCTTCGTGGCCTGAGTTGTGAAACTCTTTTTCCTCGCGGCGACTAATGGCTGCCTCAAGGCAGAGGCACACGGTGGCACGTTTCAGCTGGTCTCTGCTATTACCAGAAGGGTTGTTTCTGCTCTTTGAGAATTTGCCCAGGCTGTTGGCTCTTGCGTGGTTGGATGTGGCGGGGAAGGACACATGTGCTGGCTCTGTCGTCCTTGGCTTCGTCATTCTCAGTCCCATCTTGGTGCTTTCCCCTCTCCTGCTGGTGTGGGTCTGTTCCTCCAGTGTGTGATCAGGCTGCTGCTGCTGTCCCTCTCCCGAATCAGGCGCTGAAGTAGCTGGAAGTGGCTGGTGGGTGACTTCTCTCCCCACTGTGGAGCTGGGGATGCCAGCCCAGCTCGGGACATCCCTTGAACTGCAGCCCCGTAGCTCGGACACAGCACTAAGTCACCTGGTGACTGTAAAATCCCTCCCCTCCGCTTGTTTCCTCGCTGGAAATAGAAAGCTTTTAAGGAAGCAAAGATCGGAAAAGCTTTTAGAGCGGGGCTGGCAAAGTGGGGCACCCTTGGGATTTTGGGGGTAATGAGGCAGGAAAGAGCAGGCGAGGAGAAGGTCGTGCCGGCCTCGTGGATCAGTGCCGGGGCTGCAGCCAAGAGTGCCGGCGTGGGGCTACCCGACACAGCCAGCCATGGCCACCTTCGATGCTCCTGCTAGGACACGTACCTGGTGGTGAAGGAGATTTTGGTCCCTGAAAGCAGAGGGGAGACCTGAGCCTTGCAGGGGTCATTGGGGTGAGCGTGCCTCTTTCTGGGGCTCCTCCTCTGCAAGTGATGAACGTTCCAGTGCACTCCAAGTGTCAAGAAAGAGATTTTCTAAGTGCCCAAGAGCTGCCACGGTCATAGAGGGGGTGTCTGCACTGCGGCCGTTCCTGGGTGCGAAACGGGCAGTGGGAGGAGAGCGCTTCTGCTCATGTCCCGTGTAGTAAAACTGGGGTGGCGAGTGGGGATTTTAAAGCGCTGGTAGGGGATGGATGATTTAAAATAGTCCCTGGCTGGTGTGGTTGGTAGCACCCTGTCAGCCCTCATCCCCTGAGCACCAGGATTGCAGGGCTTCAGGGAGCCAAGCCTGGCATTGAGCCCTCAGCATAGCGACTGCCCGGGGAGGCTCTGTAGAGCTCAGGGCAGATGCATCAGCTGCAGAGCAATGCTGGGGCTGAGACTGGTCCCTGCCGGAGCCACGGGCAGGGTGGACACCAGAGCCTGGGCATGGACCATGCATCACGGCAGCTCTGCTCCCCATCACCAGAGTCGAGCTGGATGGGGCTCCACATGGGACCAGCCGGGCTGGCTATACAGTTTGGCCAGCAGGGAAGCTGAGTTTTACTGAACTCCCCTCCCTTGGGGACCCAAATCCAGGCTGTGTCCATGCTGGTCTGGGAGCTGCTGAGTTTGCACAAGGCAAGAAAAAAGGGGAAGTGCAGAGCCCCAACAAAAAGGCTGTCAACTCCCCGCGGAGCAGCTCCCACCCGGGGGCCCTGCACATGTCCCTGCTGCAGGCAGCCCTGGCTCCCACAGGACCCTCCTCCTCCTCAAAATCTGCCCCTGGGCTGGCTGTGCTGATCCACAGGGAGGCAAAGCATCATAGCCGTCCCCCAAGGGAGCCATTCCCAGGACCACCAGCATCCTCCCCAGCACATGGCCGAGCGGGGACCCAGCGGGGCGAGCGCTCTGCCTTGCCAAACTAGGTCACACTGTGAACTCGAGCGATGCAGCGGACAGAGCTAAAAATACCAGCAGAGCCGAGCATTTCCCCAGCAGCTGTGAAGGGCCATGGCCTCACCGGGTCGGACTTTGGCCATGAGATGCCCCGATCCTGGCCCCATCCAGGAGGGTCACGGGGGCTCTTGGACTGCTGGGGCCAGGAGTGGTTTAGGAGCAGGTGATGGAAAAGCTCCTCTGGGGCTGCAGGTCCAGAATGCACCCAAGAAAATGCCTCTGTGCTGGTGGCATAAATAAGTCAACGTGAGGCAACTTGCAGCCAGGCCCCTGCTCCTTGCAGAGACCCTCCCGCGAGCCTTGGATGTCTCATCTCCAGCCTCCTCATCTGCCTCTGCAGGAAACCACCTCAGCTTCCCTTTATTATAAATGTGTTAACAATTAGCGGCAGAAAATAATATCGGAGGGGAGGAATGTAACCCAACCCTGATGCAAGAACTCAACAAACCATTTGTTTTTCTCTTGGGAAAGAGAGTGCTTTTGTTTTAGTGTCATGCTTTCGGAAGGTGCCAAGAGGACAGGGACGAGTGGCCTGGAGTGTGCTGCTGGGACGAGCGTGGCCGGGTCCCTGTGCTGAGTTAAGGTAGAGCTGGCAGTAGGTTGTAAGCTGGAGCCCACCCTCAGCCCCATGGCTTGCACCCCATGGGATCCCTGCAGCTCGGGGACTTTCTCTATCTCCTCTTTGAGACTTTGGCTGTCTCCTTTGGGACTTGAGCTGTCCCCTCTCTGGCCACCACTCCTTGCACTGCAGAAAAGCACAGCCAGGACCGTCCCACTTTTCTCATCCTCTGCCTCCAATTTCTGCACCTGGGGCCAGTGCCGTGTTGCTGGAATGCTGCAAAAGCAACTGCCTCTGACTTACTTTCCCCAGTGGTGTCTGATTTTTTTGCATCCCATCTTTTTTGGATGAAACATTTCCTTCGTTCCTGTTAGAAAGCTGGCCTATTTTAATACTGCCAAGTGAAAATGGGTTTGTGCACAGAAAAGATCCCAGTTGCTCTGTGTAACTTCTCTGTCATAATTATTCACTGCCAGTCCTCCTGCTTCCAGCAGCTGTATAATTTATCAGCTGTGTTTTGTGCTCATTTCTCAATCAATGATGAAAACATTGATTAGTGTCAGGCTGGGACCGGCTCCTGCAGAATCCCTCTAAATCATCTCTGTTCACTGATGACTCCTTGTTTTGGAGATGGGTTTGCAGCTCTCCATCCATTTAATGTGGACTTTATTGAGACTGTATAGCGCTAAATTTGTAATTAGGGTGTCATATGATATCAAGTCAAACACGTTGCCGAAAGCTAAGCAAATAATGGTGACGTGGTAACCTTTATCTACAAACTTGTAATTTTCTCAACGGATGAAATGAGGCTCATTTGATAAGACATTTTCCATTACACCGCACTGATGGGTGTATTTTTAATCCTTGAATTCTATATTAATTGAATCCTCTGTGTCCTCTCCATTTTTCCATCTGAATGCCACGCTGGACCGATCAACTGTTAACCAGGGCACCCGCTGAGCACCACGTTAGCATCCTGCCAAACGTGGCATCTCCCCAGGCTTCGAGCTTTTCAGCAGCGAGTGAACGCAGCTCGGCTCAGCACGGCTTGAGGGCCCTCAGGTGCAGATCATGTGGATCTGCTGATTTAGAAACCCCACAGATGTCACCCAAGATGCTCTCGGTTGTTAGTAGACCAAAGAGTATTTCATCATCCTCATGTCTTACATTCCCATCCTTTCTAAATGCGGAAGAGACACACTGAGGGCCTTGTCCCTAGCAATGTACCTCCTCATCTAGGAATGCTGTGGCTTCTCCACACTTGCAGATTTTCAAAATTCAACCGGGCAATCCCTGAGCAAGGCAGTGTCACTTTGACATCAGCCCTGCTCCGAGCAGGATGTTGGACTAGAGACACCCGAGGTTGTTCCTGATCAAAATCTTCTTATGCTTCTCTAAGTCTATGAAACAAACCTACGTCATCATTAATGTTCCTTTTGTTTCTAATATATTTACTGGTCGTGGCTTTGCCAGGCATGGATTTTCCTCTCCCCATTTACCCTCCACTATCGATATCTTTGCTTCACAGCTCATTGTGGTGATTGCTGCATACTAATTAGTATCTATTTCTTTCTCTCTCTTCATATACATTGTCATTTTGCTTCCAATTGCTGTTTTCAGGTTACTAACTCACAGGATGGGCTTTCAGCCAAAGTTGTATTTTCTTGACTCTGCAATATTAGCTGTTCTGCCCTGTTGCAAGCTCTACTCAAAGAACTGCTGATTTCCCATTCTACAGGGTTTTTTTTTCCCCTTCAGTTTTCTTCATAGTTCTCACCGACTCCATGAAGTTTGTAAAGCTGTTGGGTCCGTGAGTGATGAAGAGACCAACAAGCCATACCAGTCCATGGAAGAGTTGCGTGACTCTGTAGCACATTGAGCAGGCAAGAACAAGGGGCAATGGCTTTAAACTGGAAGAGGGAAGGTTTAGATGAGATATCAGGAAGAAATCCTTCCCGGTGAGGGTGGTGAGGCAGGGGCAGAGGTTGCCCAGAGAAGCTGTGGCTGCCCCATCCCTGGGAGTGTTCAAGGCCAGGTTGGATGGGGCTGTGAGCAACCTGGTCTGGTGGGAGGTGTCCCTGCCCATGGCAGGGGCGTTAGAACAAAATGGCCTTTAAGGTCCCTTCCAACCCAAACCATTCTCTGACTCTCTGATTGGCAAAGCAGGCAGGGTAGCTATGCCGAGACCATCCCGTCTGACCTGGTGCCCAAGGGAGGCTCTGCTCCAGCTGGTCACACCCAATACAGTACCTGAGCTGCTCTCTGCAAGCTGGAGCATCTCTGCTCTCCCTGGAAGTCTGTTTCACTGTTTCACTATCCTTAAACAGCTTTTCTTTACGTCTAACCTGAATTTCCGCACCACAGTTTAATCCCATTGCTTCTTGCCCTGTCGTGCTTTCAGCCTTGTACATAACTGGACCGTGTTGCTGTGGCTCCCCCACGTCTTTAATTTTCTGGGGTCAATTGATCCCACTTCCAGCCTCTGCTCACAGGCTGCACTTTCTCACCATCCGAACTCTCCCAGTGCTCCCTCTGAGCCTCCAACCAGCCCAACTCTCCCCTGAAATATCACAGCCAGAGCTAGGCCAGGTCCTCCGGCTGATGTCGTACCAGACCTGCGCAGCCTGTGCACGATGGCATGTTTCTGTATTATTTCTCATACTGTGACATTCACCTATTCTGCACAAGCACAACACTTTTAGCTCTTGTTCAGCTGAAAATTTGCAGCAGCATCCAGGTCCTTTCCTGCAGAATGGTGACGGATTCAGCTGCTGCCCATCCCAAGCTCCCTGACAAACCTCACTCAGCACCCGTCTGATTTCACTACAGACCTTTGAGGGCTGCTCTTCTTCCTCTCCGCAGGACAGCTTGGAAGTGGGGCACGGACAGGGACAGCAGAAGGGATAACCTCCTCCTACCCCAGGCACACACGGTAGCCACTCCTTTCCTGTGCCTTGGGCTACTTTATTTGCAATTGTGGAATTTGCTATCCTTGCCAACAGGGTCTAACCTAGAGGCTCTTTACTTTGTGCGATGCCCCAGCTGAAGCAGATGGCACCTATTTTGCTACACCCTCACTGTGGCCAGGAGCTGCTGGTGGCCCTGAATTTGTGAGCAGCCCTGCATGAACCTCCCCGCGCTGCTCCGAGCCCCTTCTTGTCACTAGCACAGGCACGGGTATGTACTTCAGGCCAGGGAGAGGAGCCGCGGAAAGGCCTGCAATGCACACAATACAGCAAAGCCCCCCTCTCCTCTTTTCATCACCTCCCTTTCAGCTTCTCACTCCTTCTGCCACAACCATCGCAAATAGTTTCCTTCCGCCCACCAAGAGGGAAAGGCTAAATGCATTCCTCCTCATCTTCCAGCTGAGTCATCCTCCCTGTACGTTTCTACCTGCTTCTCTCCTTGCTCCTTGGCCTCACTCTGTGCAGGATCAGTCCCCACGCGTACAACTGCTGCTCAGGCTCGTGACGGGCAGAGGCACCATCTCGGAGGGAGCTGGCCCTGCTGTGCCCTGGGCTGCGCGGAGCATGGGTGCTGCATTTTTCAGCTCTGCCCAAGCCCTTTTGCCAACAGTAATAGCAGATGTGCAAGACAGCTGGAAATTGTTTCATTTCTGTGCCCAGCGCCTTTAGATACAGCAAGGGTTGGACATGGTGTGGGGTAGGGTTGGAGCGGAGCTTCAGGAATGAGTTGTTTATAGGGACAGAGTCACACAAACTTTCCTTTAGTAGCAACATTTTTTTCTTCCATCTTACATATAACACAGCCGCTTCAAACTTCAGCTCTTCTGCTGCTGCGTGGTACCAATGTCAGGACAAAGTCAGACTGTTATTTTGCCAAACAATGAAATACTGTGATGTGGATGGAGCAAAAACTGAGTAATCACTGAATCATTGAGCAGTCAATTACCCTCGGATCTGTTCCTGGAGTTGTTTTGGGAATCCCGACCTTGAGGAACCTCCATGGTAAGGAATGCAGGGTATGGGATGGAGCGATGGGAAACACTCTGGCTGTGTTCAAGATGGGGTTTGAGAAAGGACAGAGGGATTTGGGAAAGGATGGAAGGGTCTACATGGTTGGTGAGGTTGGATATGCTCTTGTCCTCCCTGAAGTGTCTGAACTGTATTATTCTTGTCATTACTACTTTATGAATTGGTGTGCATACATATTAACAAGGGTATACACGGGACTGAGTCTGCCTGGCTCCAGTCTACCTGGTGGAAGGTATGGCTTGCATTTAGAAATTGAGGTCAGCGTTCTGGGGCCATGTTTTAAGGCAAGTTTTTTCAATCCTTCGCATTTCAAGCCCTCAGTCCTGACTAGGCTTCCCATTTGCAATACAAATCTAATAAATAACAGGCATGGCTGAGCGATGAGACTTCTTTATGGCTTGCATGTGAGCTTGTGTCACCTGGCTGTTGTAATGCCAGCAAGACCTGGACAGAGCAGCCTTGTCGGGAAGGCAGCTCAAGATTTCAGCCAGCAGAGTAACAGCTAATTGAGTGTATTTCAATCATGAGAGCCACAGAAGGAAAGCAAACTCCACAGAGTAGAAAGAAATTACATCTTAGAGTAATCTGAATGTGGGTAGATAATTAGGCCTATATTTCATGGGAACATTTGCTGGGCAACATAATGAAAAGGCCAGCAACATAATTTTCTTTAAGTAGTGTGATTCCTCCCACTAGGGCAGTGCCGTGCCAGTGCTGGTGCTGCAGTGCAGCGGGAGAAGGGAAAAGCAATGCCCAGCCAGAGGGGCTGTTGCATGACGGTGCGAAGCTGAACCCCGTCCTCCCCATCTCTAATGTCTGCTCAGAGAAAGCTGCTAAGGCTCCTGCACCGCTCTCGGCAAGAAGGAGGCAAAATAAATCCTGCAGCCCCATCACCTTCCCGTCTCTCCGAACAGCAGCCGCAGCAACGTCTGTTCAGGTTGTGCTTGCAGAGCTGGACAGACCCAGGCCAGCCCAGTGCTACTATGGGAGTCTCCCAGTGGGAAGCCAGGCTGTTGCCGCTGGAGCCAACTTGGAAGAGCTCCTGCTCTGAGTCATTGTCTGGTCCAGTTTGGAAGTTCAGCAAGGGCTGACGAAGTGGCTCTGCAGTTGGGGTTCAAGGGAAAGGCAGCCCAGCTGTCTGTGCTCAAGAAAGCCCCTCGTGCGAGAAGCCCGGCCCAGGGAGCGGCAGTGGACTGTGCCCTCCGAGCGGTGCTGAGCCGGTTCAAGTGCTGGGCTTTGCCCTGAGTGCTGGTGGGACGTGCTGTTAACAGGCTGCTGCACTCTCCCAAGAGACCGCTCCAGCCCTCAAATCCCCCCCAAACTCTGGCTATGCATGAGAAGCAAAGCTCCAAGGCCTTTTTCAACATTGTTTTTTTTCCAAATTTGGGATAGAAAGACTCTGCTTTTCCACATCCTCCATCCCCAGCTAAGCACCGATCCTCCCTTCCAAATCTTCAGTTTGGACCAGGGCTGCTTCTCACTTGCCTCGCCAGGGACCTTGCTACCTTGTGCAGGAGCAGACAGATAGTATAGAATATTTGACTGCTTCATGATGCTGGCAAAATCAGAAGATTTGGGAAAGTGCAGTGACTTAGGAGAGTGGAGGAGAGGGTTTAATCTTTGAGCACAGGTAATCCTGTGGTCTGGGTCTAAGGGGTCTGAACTCCCCTCCTGCCTATGCTGCACTCATTAGCACATCGGGGCTGGGACCTGTCACATAACAGAAAGCAAGGCTGAACGGCTGTACCCAGCCCTGATAATTACTGATTAGGTCTTTTACTAAAAATAGCTAGGGGTGAGCTGGCCTAACATTGGATCTGAGTGCTCCGTATCACACTGGTTCAGAAGAACTGTTCATCCAGCAATCAGGACTATCTTTGGGACTTCGTTTGAACAAGCTCTTATTTTCTGCTGTCAAATGCTTGGCCATATAGGAACAGCTCTGTCCAAATGAATCCGCTCAAAGCAAAACCATAATTCTTGGCTAACTCCAACCTGTTAGCTATTGATATTGCTTCTGTGATGTATTGCCTGATTTTAATTATGCCACTGTTGGGAAAGTTATTTTCTTATGGTGCCTCATGGGAGTGAAGTTTCTAATCGATGAATTCAACAGCAACATCTTGAAGTGACTAAACTGGCCAAGGAGGAAGGTGGCTGGATGGTATTTGCGTGACCTCCTGGTACCTAGGAGACCTTGAGCTTCACAGTGCAGTTGGCCAGGACTGTTGTTCTCAAACTCTTTCCAAACAGTGCTATGCAGATAAACCCCGAGAGCTCCTCCAGCTGCCCCACCACCTTGGTTTTATCGCCATCTCTCAGGGTGGTTGTGACTTGTCAGAAAAGCTGAATTGGGACATCTTGTTTATGGACAGTGGGCACATCAGTTGGTCTTCTCTTTTCAGTCTGGTGCTTTGCCCTTCCATTACCACTGCACTTGGGCCAGTTGTTCTGTGCAAAACAATGGGAGTAGAGGGCAGGGAGCTAAAAACGTCCCTGCCCGAGCCAGTCCTCTCCGTACCATTTCTGCAGCCTCAGCACATCATGTGCCTGGGAGGCACCCGCACCTTGGCTCGCACTGCGGTAATGTACAGAGGGGAGTCCCACACCTCCCTCGGCATCCCTAACCCTGTTACTCTGCCCATCCCAGTAACCGAATAACTGACTGTTATCTGCAAGGACCACAAATGGCCCTGGTCTCCGATGGACGGAAGAAACAACAGTCATCTCGCATGGCCTGTTAAACATCCTGCTTTGTCCTGGTTTATGCTTACCATACTGCCGAGTCCCTTCCCTTCACCTCCTGGGTTTGTTCTCCCTCTAAAGCCAGCGACCAGGGTGTGAGGTACAAATGCAGCTTGGGTGGGGATGATACTCAGATGAACCTGGGCGAAAAAGAGAGGCCATTTCTGAGGAGAAGGATCAGTGCAGAGCCCAGTACTGCACCGCTGAAGTTGGGAGTGTTTTGCTCCTGTGTGCCTACCTTCGTAATTATCTGCTCTGGATGTCCTGAGCCATTTTATTACTTAGTTATTCACTGTCATGAGGACCTTGTACAATTCTTTACAGCGTCTCTTGTATCTATGACCCTGAATACCTTAGCACGATCAGCAAGCTTTGTCACTCCTTTTTTCAACTCCTTTTCAAGCCTATTTCAGAACATGCTGAAGTGAGCAGACCCCAGCACAGGCACCTGTGGGGCTCCATTCAAGTCCTCCCTCCGTTCAGGAGCCTGCCTATTGATAGCTACTCTTTGAGAATCCTTTAACCAGTCATTTATCTATTTCAAGCCTTTTCTGTTAATCCCATGGTAGCTGCATTTCTGTAAGAAACCCCTGCGACAGGCCTTTTGGGAATCCAGGCAGACTATACCACATGCTTATCGACTCCTGTAAAGAACTGTAATAGATTTATGAAACATTCCTGTATTCAAGGAAAACCACTTTTTTTTTCCTTCCTAGTATTTCAGACGTATCCAACTATGTACTAATCATACTCTATTACAAATTCTAACAGTTTGCCCAAGAGGGAGCTCAGGCTTCATGGTCTGTAATAACCCCAACCCCTTCACATTCGTCACCTTGACGCTCTCGGACACCAAGACTATGTTACGCACAGTGATTACATGCTACAATTAACTAACTAAATTGTTTTGTCTTTGAGTTCCCGAGCATTTCAGTGAACCGTCTCGATCTGGTGAACTTGCACCCTTTGGTTTGGCGATTAATTCCTCAACTTCTTCTGCTGACACTTGAATATGAGCCAAATCCAATGCCACGTCCATATAAAGATGACTTTTGGCATAGGAACATCTCTGAGCCTTTCCTCACTGACTACAGATGCAAAATATTCATTGTTTTTCTGTTCTGACCTTAACTCCTACGAATGCTCCCCTTGCACTGTGGCCAACTTCTGACTCTCCAGGCTCTCCAACAGACTTCCTGTGCTTGATGTGTTTGAAGAAGTATTTATTAGTCTTTGCCTTTGCCTTTTGCAGGTTGTTCCTGTGACTGTTTTTGCCTTACCTTGTTTCTCCTTTTTGCATTGAAATTGTCACGACACATGTTTTTTGCTTGTTTAGAAAAAAATGGCTTTTCTAAACATAAAAAGGCTGGATCCTTAAAGTCTGAGAATCACCAGGCCATCTCATCTTAGCCTGATCTAAAAGACCTAGACCTAACCAGGTCTAAGGCTCTGGGCTTCCCACTAGACAGAGATGTGCTGTTTGGTTTGAGAGGATGCTGAGCTACCAGATTTTTCAAGTGTGATACATTTATATGGACAAAAATCATCGCTGGCCAGGATGAATTTTGCCTGGCTTGGGCTTCAGGATATTGCACCTTCACTGGTGGAAGGAGCGAAGCATTTCTCTGACTGGCTATTATTATTTTGGAAGCTGTTTTGGGGTGTGCTTCCCTAGGATGACGTGAGCTCAGCAGAGAGAGCCCCATGAGTGGAGGTTTGGGGCTCGGGCGGAGGGACCGTGATGCTCCCTGCCTCCTCGTCCTGTTTGCCTATGTGTGTGTGTCTGGAAGGCCTGTTGCCATGGAGAAGCGATGGGGAACAGTCTGCCTGGCTCGCCTGACTTTTTTCCTAGCACGAAGCAAAGGCGTCTCTCCAGCTGTAATGAGCCGGAGGCCCACTGCCTCCTCTTCTGTACCACACTGGGGTAACCCAGACCCCCAAATACCTGGGAGAAACCCAAAGGCAGGGAGGAAACCCTGAATGAGGGTAGGGAAGGAGCAGAGAGCAAGAGGGGAAACTGCAGAGAGATGGGCCAGTGCTCGTGGGGGTCTATGGAGCAATGGAGCTGGTAACTTCTCAAGGGCACAGCGGCCAACAGGCAGTAGAGACCTGTTGCAACAAGGGAAATTCCCATTAGATACATGGAAAAAAATCTTTCCTTGTGAGAATGGCACAGCCCTGGGACATGGACCAGAGTGGTGGTGGCATCTCCATCCCAGGAGGTCTTCAAAACCCATCTGGCCAAACCCTGAGCAGCCAACGTACCTTTGAAATGAGCCCTACACTGGGCTGGAGAGAGAGGTGGACCCTCCCCAGCCTCAAAGAGTGAGACCTTGATGGGAAAGGGACAAGGGCGGGTTTGAGAGAGCTCCAAGAGGCACAGATGTGGCAGGGAGTGGTCTGAAAAGAGGGTGAAGGTGGAGGCATCCCTCTTTTTAATTCTGGGAATTGGCAGTACTGGACACTGCTTCACTGATACTGTAACTGCTTGCAGGGCTCAAGTTATCTACACTTTTTTTTAAGGTGCTCCCTAAAAACAGATGGATTTTGTCTCATTTTCTGTTGTAGAAAGTCTTTGGTGACATGACTGTGCAACAAAAGCCAGGGCGGGGGCGGGGGGATAGTCATGAGTAGAAGTTTAATGGGAGTCATCTTCTGTGGGAAGAAATCCGATGCACTGACACTGGGTTTTGTTTTGTACCTGAAAAATGTCACTGTGAGTAACTTTGGGGTCTTTCCAGGTAGATCTGGAGGGGATTATTTCAGGGATAGAGTAGACCTGTCTGTTAGTTTGGGTTGGTGGGTTTTTTTGTTTGCATTTTTAAAGGATAGCATTTGCCACAACTGACAAAATATTTAAACACAAAAATAAAAAGCATTTTCCTGCTCTAATTACACAGGAAAAAAAGGGGGGAAAACACAGTCGAAAGGTGCGGGTTGACCTTATTTTTAAAGTACTCCCATGTATTTTTCTTGTCTCCCTTCTTTCGACTGTGTGTGCACCTTCAGATCTCCATGTCTCTATATTTCTAGTGGCCTGAAGCAAGGCTAGGCATCGAATTAGATGAGCATGCATCAGCTCTGCCACACTTGCTTCCAACACACAGGGCTGAGGTGTTCCTGCCCTAAAGTCTCTTCACCAATCTTAGCACATAGGACTGAGACCATAATGTTTAAAGAAGTCTTATCACTCAGTTCAGCGCCATGTAACAGCAGAGCTGTGTTCATCCTGCTCGAGATACAAAACCCCATGGGAAGAGGAGTGACTCTCATCCGCAAGAGCAGCTCTGCAGGGTGAGCGGGACACGAAGACCAGCTCACTCGGTGGCAGTGATGGAGCAGCCGATGTCACTTAGCACCTCTCCTCCCGTAAGCTGGTCTAAGCTAAAAAGTGCAGCAGCTTTATTTTGCACACATGGCACTTTTTCTGCTCACAGCTTGGGCCTAAGTGAAGGTACGTTTCTGAAAGTCTGTTATTCTCTGTGAATTCCCCAGCGTATGATGAAATTCCAGCTGATGAGGTATTTACATCCCGCTCCCTGTGTCCACACACACCAGGGTAGCTGGGTACCTAATTCATCTTTTTTTTTCTGCTCTCTACACAAATCACTTTATTTTTCAATTTGTAGATTAACTGACCAAATAGTTAGACTTAATTTGTTCAAATTCTCATATGTCCTCAAATTCTTGGAAATTTGACTTTGAAGTCTATGGAGAGAGAGAGGGCTGATGCTTTTCCCAAATTTTCGGTTGCTTCCATGCATGGTCTCTGAAGGACAGCAAAACACGAGCTTATGCTGCAGCCTTTCCTCAGGTATGGAGAAAACAAGGTGTGTCTGTCTGCCACTCCCTGCTTTGGCAGCCTCTTTTCACACAGCTTGTAGGAACTTTAATTTTCTATAAAACTTCTACCACTCTGGCAGGTATTGTTGAATGTGTTGGCTCTGAATTCCTGCACTGGCTTACAGAGCCAGGAGCACCGCCCAAGTGCTTTTTCTGTATATATTGTGAATAATAGTTAAAAACTTGCCGCGCCTAGTCACTCAGGTGCCCTGAAAGCAGATTTATAAACTACTTTCTCAAGGAAAAGCACTTTTCCAAACCCTCCTGGGGATCAAAACCTACACCCATGAAACTGATTTGAGGGCTGGAAGCCCTCTGCTGTGAGGACAGGCTGAGAGAGTTGGGGTTTTTCCACCTGGAGAAGAGAAGGCTCGGGGGAGACCTTGTTGCAGCCTTTCAATATATAAAAGGGGCTTAATAGAAAGATGGAGCAAGACTTTTTATTGGGGCCTGTAGTGACAGGACAAGGGGCAATGGTTTTAAACTGACAGAGGGTAGATTTAGATTGGAGATAAGGAAGAAGTTTTTATGATGAGGGTAGTGAGACCCTGGCACAGGTTGCCCAGAGAAGCTGTGGATGCCCCATCATTGGAAGTGTCCAAGACCAGGCTGGATGGGACTTGAAGCAACCTGATCTAGTGCAAGATGTCCCCGCCAGGATGGGGGTTTGGACTAGGTGATCTTCCAAGGTCCCTTCCAAGCCAAGCATTTCTGTGATTCTATGAACTGAAAATTCCCTGAGGCTTGGCTGACCAAGCGGCCGGTCAGCCCTCACGCTGGGTTTGGTTTTGAGCATTCGATGACCCCGAGGAAGGAGTTTGTTCTGGCAGGTGGCAGTGGGGACAAGGAGGTCTCTGGACACCTGGCTGCTCCTCACACCTCTGCTGCCGCCGGTCACCTCCGGGAACTCCCGTGCCGCTCTGGGAGCTGCTCTGGGATAGCAGCGGTGAAGAGACGGCCTGAGGGGACGAAGCCAGCGGAGGAGACTGGGCATTTGTGTCAATCCTCCAGAGACGTCTTGTTCAAATCCTGATGGCCTGGCCTTTGTGACCACGTCCAGCCCGCGAGCAGTGGGACCCTGATGCACTCACCCACCACCCCGCTGTGGAAAATAAGCCAGGCATAGAATCTTTCACCGGTTCCGTCAAAGGCAGGCCATAGTTTTATGTCAAAATTAATGCTTTTTTTGCAGGTTGCACGTGTGTTTCCTGACCGAAGCCCGGAGGGAGCATCCCCCGGGCCTCCCC
>NW_009610295.1:0-20000 GCF_000690535.1 Cariama cristata
CCGGCTCTCGTCCCCGTGGGTCGCTCGGGGCCCGCCCTGCCGGCTGTGGGCTGAAAGAGGGCAGCGGGTGAACAAGCGGGAATATTCCCGAGCTCTGGCTTGCGGGCGTTGGTCTAAGTTACTCTGCTTTCACTGTGTTTATTGTCTTGTCCCTTCACGGCAGAAGGGGAGGCTCCTCTACGGAGTATCTTGCGCCGCACTGCTTGGTGTCAGGAGTGCTAGAGGAAGGCTTTTAGGTTCTCTTCTTAGCTGAAACAATATTCTCATTATTTTTTTAATACATTAAATACATTTTAATTGGAAGGAGTGGAAGAACTGTATGTAGTTCATTTTCTTCTCCTATCCATAGCGTCCGAGTGATTCCCTAGTAGGCAAAAATAGATACAAACTCCTTCTTGTTTTCCCTTGTAGCCCAAATAAGAATTTGGGTATTTGTGAAATAACTTCTAACCTACCTGTGTTCATCAAGATATTTCACATAATCTGAAATGTAATATCTTAACAGAGAGGAAAAGCAGAGGTTTCCTGGTGACAGGTTGTTTGTATATGGTTGCCTTTCATGAACAATTTGGATAATTCCACTGTTTTGCAGGCTGGGAATTCAGCTTCCTTGTCTCTTTCATGCTGTGTGTGATTTTGAGTTGATCCCATAAGTTTCCAGGACAAACAATTCAATTTTCCATTGAAAATGAGCTATTGCAAAGAAAATGTGTTAAATAGCCCTTGAAAATTATTTTTGCAGTGTTAGGACGTTATTTTCCTGACTCAGTAACAGAAAGGCACGAACGGGTAAATGAGTTTTCCCAGTACTTCAAAATATATTTTACAGTTACATGCAACATCTGCTCGCTTCTTTTAGCTTTGCTCTCATTTTTTGGTTCCTATCTCTTTATATTTCCTTTTTTGTTGTTTTAGGTTAAATTGAATATTTGTGCAACACAGCTTCTTGCGGAAGGACCACCAGACTCTTTTACACCTAGGAAAATATGAGAATAAGCAGGGAGTGTTGTTCTCTTTGAACTAAAAAAAAAAAAAAAAATCTGTGCCTTGCTGAGGACAGCTACAGGAATCGGACACTTGAATCAATGTTATCGGATGAGTTAGAATCCAAACCTGAGGTGAGCGATTATGAACTGGGTTTGGTTCCTGGGAACGTTTATGGGCAACACTTAGAAAAAGTTCAATGAATTTACTCAATTTGCGGCTTACATATTAATTCTCAAAGTGTTTTAAGTGGCATCTTCTAATGCTTCCACGTTTTGATTTGAATGGTAAAAGATTAAAGAATATTGCAGGTTTTTTCCCCTCCTTTCAAGTGTCAGCTAATACTCTTGCCTGTTCTCAGGTTACATTATTTTTTTCACTATTATAATGTTCTTTCTGTTACAAGAATAAAATAAATTACTGTATTGACTACTTCTTTCCCTCAAACCAAATTGACTTTACTCAGTTTTGGGAAGTCTGGATTGTTCTATTGGCATCAGCTAGTTCTATTTTTTTAAGTGTTTCTGTTAAGTAGTTGGCAGGAGTGGTAGGCAGCAGCACCCAGGGGATCCTGGTTGCTCAGTGTGAGGCTGCTGGATCATTCCCAGGCTTAGCCAGTAGCATGGCTGAGCATGAATTACAGTGATATATATGTGTGCACACACGGCTGGCCACAAACAGATTAATATATACACAGGTGAAGTACCTTTAAGAGGTGAAAACAAACAGCATGAACAACACTGAAATTTGTTAGTGGAATATATCTATACCCTTATGACTCGACTCTCATGCACACTCACATTGACAGGTGTCTCTGCCAGGCCTGAAGTCTTTCTGGTGTGTGTACCCAGACCCAGGACTTTTTAGCCAGTTTCTGGCTGGAATCTTGAGTTTTTCCAGACTATGGTTGCCTCATCCTCACACATTAGCCAACTAGAAATTTGCTAGCAGTGCACTCACTTGTGGGTAGAATATTTAGGAATATGTTTAGTATGTAGATAGAAGGGACTGCAGTGATCAGACAGAGCAGTGTGCTGACCAGCAGCCAGCGAACATACGATTGGAGTCTCTTCTCTCCCCTCGACCCGTGGTTCTTTCTCCGCTTACCCACCTTGATTCCTCCTTTGATCCTTCCGCTAAACATCGCATAATAAGTTTTACACATCCTGCAGTCCCTGTTACATCAGATAAGAAGTTTGGTCTTTCCTACGACACCCATTCAGATAATCCAAGACAATTTTGTTTCTTAACAGTGACAAAAGTTCTGGTTGAACCTCTTCAAGACTTCACTTCAGTAATGGCCCATTGATCAGTATCTGAGGAGTTCTGGTGTATGTTACTCTTACCTATAATTTGCTAGATAGAACAGTCTGCAGTTTGTTGCTTTCAGCACAGTTGTATCATTGTGTTCAGTTTATTACCTCTCCTGTTTTTTGCCTTTGTCTTTTAGGCTGAATAGCCATTAGCCAGCTATCTGTACATTCCCCCAGTTAGAAGTGCAGAGGACTGTATCGCTTTGTGTCCTTGCTTTTCTGGTTCTCGGCTTTACCTCTTCAGAAGGCTAAGGTCCTAGACCAGAGGACTTAGTACTGCTATGAAATACCTCTTGGGAAGTTTGCCAGTTTAAACTGATTTTTTTTTTTTTATTGAATCTTCTGTTTCTATCCCTTTTCAGTCCATATGCAATACAGCAGGTATCTTAAACTTATACTCTAAGAGAATGATGATTACATGCTGGTAATTCATCACAGGCCAGGTGATGTGGTAAGGTATTTGTTTCTTAACGGAGCAGCCAAAGTCCTTTCAATCACACTATTCAGGAAAAGTAGCTGCAAACTGATAGTAGCCCTGAGTAGTCTCAACATGGGCTGCAAGGAGTTCCTTTCTCTTGCCTTGTGGTTGGTATCTCATCACTTCTATCAAATTTTCTCCCAGTTCTGAATGATAAGGTAGGGGACTTCAGTCTGTGAGTGGGCGGATTCCCATGGATTATTTCTGACAGCCAAGGACCAGGGTAGTTGGAATGCTTGTTCCCTCATTCCTCAAACAGGAGCTGTAAGTGGGTCTTATCTTTTCTCGTCTTGAGTAAGGTCTTTGTTAATTAGGCATGTTTACATAATAGTCCTATTTCCCCATAGCAGGGTTGCATTTCCTTCCCAGCAAGCCCAGAACGGAGTAGGCCATTCTCCAGTAGAAACAGGCCTGATGCATGAAAGCTATGGTGGTTGCAGAGGGCATCTTTTCAATAGATGCTGTCTTCTAAACCATGTTCCTCAATCTGGAGGAAAAAAGTTGGGTGATAAGTTAGTACTATTTTCTACTCCTTTGATGTGAAACCGGTAGAAACCCTTTTTTACACCTTTCTCAAAGCAGTTCAAGTATCTCTGAAAGTCAGTCATCATTTTACATCCTCTAGTGAGCCATGGCACCATAATTCTTATAGCCACAGATGTTCTTTCATATCCCGTACCATGTGAGAAAGGTATTAATTAAGAGCTAACTGCATTTGTGTAACAGATAATATTAATCAAAGCACTATGGCTGGATTGCATAAGCTTCTTTGCTACTGGTTTTATCCATAAAGAAGCCACCAACGTGCCAGTAAACGTTTAATACTTGAGTAGAGGTGAATCCTCCTTTCATAGGAAGTTACAAAGTTGCTTGGAGACAGTTTGTACAGGCAGAGGGGTCTGCTTTTTCTTCTGGACTCCCTGCCCTCAAAGCTGTATTACCAACATTCCTCAGTGAACTGATAAGATCTGCATTTTGCATGCTTTAAGCCTTCAGGGTGATTTGTAACAATTGCAAATATTTCCATCCACCTCCACCACACTGGTCCACTGCAGAGTGCTTTCTGCTGTCGGGGTAGCTCTAGCACAATCATGTGAACTACAGCTCTGGTCTGGAAATGGAATTGGCTATTGAAAGGGGTGTGGAGCGAGGTGTTTTAGCTTCTCATTTCTCTCCTCATCAGCGCTTCACGAGGAGGGACGCTTCACGAGTGAGTGAATTCATTCCCCAGAGGTTGTATGGGAGGAGGGCATCCCAGCTTCTAGTTAACAAGCCTCCTGCCCTCCACTCCCTTCAGCTACAACCCCTCCTTTCCCCTCCACCCTCTTGAATGTTCTTTTGACCTCTATTTTGTAGTGGTTCCCTGGTTAAATTCAGAATGGTGTCGATTAAAAACATGGTCCCTGCTGCTCTGGGAGTCTAGTCTAGCTCTCCAGCTGTCCAGTGGGAGGGGAGATCTGAACATTAATACTGGAGAACCTTCCTCGCCTGTCCCTCCCGGCCATCCCCTCTCAAACAAAGCTGCCTGACATTTCCTGGCTTCTGAAGCATCTGATGAAGGGGGTCTGTTATGGGACACAGACTTCAACCTGATCCATCCCAGATGGCCATATACTAATTTGTTTCTGTAGTGGGGGTTTTGGTTGGTTTTGGGGTTTTTTTAAGGATCTCTAGGAGGGGTTCCCAGTTCTTTAAACAGATTTTTTGTTGGGTTGGTTTGGTTTTTTTTCCCCCCTCTCAGGTCAGGATCATTATCTAAGCTTCTTGGTAACGCAAGCATTGTGCGCTGCTTGCGGTGATAGACCCTGGATCATCCTGTCCGACTATCTCTTGTTGACCAGCAGGGACGATGATGATATTTGTTTAGTGACAAGAGCCAAGAAATATTTTACGTTTTTAGTACATACACTGTCTACATTACTTAGTGGATTTTGAGATTTATGTGGTGTTTCAGCAGAAGGAGTAAAAGGAGGATATATTCAAGAAGGTGATATGGCAGAGCCAAAAAAAAATTCTTCGTAGCAAGATGCCCATTTTGTCCCTCCAAAGCTTATAGATTCTCTCTGTATGACTCGCATCTGGCCCATAAAATTTGAATCTCTAAGTCAAGGATGCGATTAATGAATATCAAAATTTGTTTCAAATTCGAAGGGGTATCTTGGCTATAGAGTAAAACCACCTCACACCTCTTATAATTCCTTTTATGTTCTGTTAATATTCTGTACATTCAGTTTCCCTAACTATTCGTATTCAGGTGCCCCAAGATGTTCTGTCTGCTTGGTTAGAAATTCTAGTACTTTAGCCGTATTTGCAGAAGGATCAGCCCCCTCCTTACATAGGGATTCTATAATCACCATTTTGGAAATACTTACAGCCCGTGTGGATCATGTTTGTGATGCCAGATATTACATGGTTATGAGATTTGACGAACTGTAACATCCAGGAGATTTCTCCACTCCTGGTCCTTCAGACAAGAGACTGCTGGATTGTTCCCAGGGGCACACAGAAGTAAGGCTGAGCCTGAACTGCAAATACATGCCCATGCACACATAGACAGTACAGACATGTATGGTTGTAAACACTCACACACGACAGGACAGTACTTTTACAGCCGCCTGCAACACAAATGGCATTCATATGGAACAGGAAGACCACAAATGGCCTAATCCTCTTCCTACTCATCAGGAAACCAGACTTGAAATTTGCTGGTGTATCGCACACCTGCTCTCACTCAGCTGACATGCATACTCACAGTCATGCATCTGTCCAGTCTCTGCCAAACCTTGAGTCCTTCCAGTATCCATCTCCACGCCCTGGGCTTTTTAATCCAGCCTCTGGCTAGGATCTTGGATTTCCAGATTGTGGTTTCCTCCTATTCACAGGCTAGTCTAACGTGGAGTTAACTAGGTGAACGTACTCGGAAACTATTTAGGAGCAAACAGCATTTGAGAAGATGACAGGATAGACTGCAGTGATGAGGCAGAATGGCGGCGTACTGACCTGCAGCCTGCTAACATGTGGTCGACCCACATTATCTCCCACCCCCTTCCTGTTCCCCATGGTTATTCCTCTCCTATCCACCTTGATCCCTCCCTTTCCCTGCCTTTGATCCTTCCCTTAAACATCTGTAAGTTTTTCACATTCCTACAGCCTCCTCTTAAGACATCTTAATAGTAAGTTTTACTTGGTCCCAGAATTTCCCTCATATCCCATAAGAAGTTTGCTCTTGCCTATGAGGCATGTCGCTATTGTTCCTATTTCTTACAAACTTTTTGGTTGAGTTTCTGCAAGGTCACACTCAAGTCGTTTGTTTGTGTAATGTCCCATCACCGTCCCAGAAGTTCTGGTCTTTGTTACTCTCTTATCTGCAGTTCGTTAGAGTTTGTGTATCTGTGCTTTTAAGTTATCACCTCTCCTGTTCCTAGTTTGTCTTTTATGCTGAATAGCCAATTACCAGGTACCCTTACAATTTCCTATTTGCTTTCAGCTGCAAAACCAAATTAAAAGAAACTTGAGAGCATGACACAGTGCTTGTAATGAGTGATTGTTTTTCATATTCCAGTTGCTGTAGTTGTCACAAAGGTATTCAATGATTTTGAGTATGAAGGAAGGTTTATGAAAGTACTTAGCTGTCAAGATACGCCTGTCACAGGAAAATTTTGTTTTCTCTGAATTATTTGATGTAGAATTGGTGATTGGTTTATGGGAAAGGTTGGGGGGGGTTTTATTCCAAATTTTAATAATAAGCATGATTAATGTCCTTTTGTTTACTTCTGTTTCTTTTGCCCCCTTTTAATTCTCTGTGCTAGCTTGTTATTACTTTACAAAGAAAATTACAAGTATCTCTTTCCTTCTGAGCATCTGTTTGTGGCTGCTGCATTTTGCTTTTCCCTAGTGGCATAATGTTCCTGTGTGGAAGTGGAGGGTTTGAAGCAAAACTTTCCTATTGTAGGAGGAAAGTTTTATCTAAGGCTTTCTGTATAAAAATAGAAGAGTCCATAAAACAAGTGTTTCATGGTGGAGTAGGCAGCAGTAGGGATCATGAACAGCTTTGAAATGAAAGACAATCCATTAATTTAGAACCATCTTGCTGCTCACATTTTTTAGTCCCAACTTCTTTCTTCTGGTTGCCTTGCTGTTCTTCCTAACTGCCTTCTGGTTTTATTCTTCTTTCTCCTATTTTTTAATCTTAAATTAGAATGCATGGCCTTGAGAGAAGGACTGTCTCTTAATTGCCTATGTATTTTTTTGACAACATAAAAATAGTTCACTCTTCTGACTGGGGCCTCTGGATAATCTTATAGTATACCTGAGAAGAAAAAATGTTAATCTTTCAAACTCAGTCTGGCTTGTGGCCTAGGTCAAGTGGCATATTGCCATCAGAAAGACTTCTAGACTTCATTTTTACCTTCGTAATTGTCAGTGAGGACAGACTGCTCCTAAAGGAGGGTGCTCTGGGAGCCGAGGGTGATCCCAGGCCCAGCAGTGCCCTCACTGACCAGGACATGGTCCTCCAGCACCTGAGCATGGCAGGCAGAGTCAGGTGCTGGGAACAGGGTCCATCCACAGCCCTGGACAATGCAAGGTGATGAACAAGGTTCAGGGTCTATCCGAAGAGCCCAGTCAGGAGTAGCAGGAAATGGAACTGCAGACACTGATGCAGTAAAAGACTGAGGTCTATCCAGGAGACAGGGCTTGAGACAGGTAAACCTACAACACAGCTCAGAAAGGGACTAGGTAGCACAGGTTGAGCTTAAATGGAGCCCCTGGGCAGAGGGTGTGGGTGGGATCCCCAGGTGAGACCAATCAGGGCAGTTAAGGCTTCAGGGCTCTGACAGCAGTAACTCTTCAAGTAAAATTGTTTGAGGAAACATCAGTAGTTCTGGTGTTTTCATGAGAGGAAATAAGGATAGGGAAATCAGAGCCCAAGCTATTAAGTTTTCTTTGCAGTTTCTTTGATTTAATGGACTTCATCCTGATGCAGGAGAGGCTCAAAAGGCTGCTCTTTGCTGTAGAAATAATTTGGAATTGGGTGTCAGTAGTTCTGAAAACTAAATACTTAAGACGATCACAACATGCAAGGTAAGAATCAAATTATTAGTGACTGTTGGGTTTTAATCACAAATATACCATGGGCATATCATGCTTTTTTACTCTGTTTCATTTGACACTGATAAACCATCTCACTGCGCAGACAACGCCATCTGGGCTCTGTGAGAAGGCATGCTAAAATATGTCACAATGAGGGTAGTAGCATTTGAATAACTATCTTGTACAGTTTCCTTCTAAATGCCAAAGATAAAGGAAGTCTGTTGCATGCAGTTGTTTGCTAGACACCATCAGAATTCACAATCTTTATGTAAAGGGGTTTCCTAGAGATAAGGAATAGTGACTTGAGAGTGAAGTTTTTGATGTATTGTTATTTTCCGTATTTCTTTAATCTGTGTTTTTCAAAATATTTTGAGAATGTCAGTATAGGAGTAGGTCTGTTTGACAGAACTTATAGCCAAGTAAATAGATCCTATATATGGTTTTTGAAGGGCATTTTCTCTGAAATGTGGAGCATGTGTCTGCGTCTGTTACAACTGACCCTTTTCAGTCTTTCTGGTCTCCAGAAGTTTAAGTCCATACAGGGAAGGGATTTGAGACTGTTTGTGAAAAAATCTTGTGGATTTCACAGAAGAATTAGTTCAGTCCATTGCAAAAATTGGGCTGTGTTGTCTCCTAACTCCCAGTGGCACTTCCTTTGTTAAATCAGAGTATTTTAGTATGGACTGCAGTGGCACTGGTAATGGAAAAAAGAGAATCTCATTTCTATGTCTGTGCCTTGGAGGTAAAGAGGAGTCCAGCATTATATCCAGGAGTCTGACAAAAGCTTGAGATGTTGTCAGGGGGACAGAATGAGTAAACAAAGCACATGCTTTGCTGCTCTGAACTTGGTTAAATATGGGAAGACTTTCAGGGGTGAGGAAAGGCATTTCTCTGACTTCCAGTTCCTTTTCAAATGTCAGGATCTGGTTTTATAACTCAAGATTTTTAAGAGTTACCCAGAAGTAATTTTTGCATTGCCAGAGCTGACTAATGTTAAGGGTAGCTAAATCTGCTGGAGTGAATGACCTGGGCATCTCTCACCTCATGGGCCCATCAAGATGAGGGCTGCTCCTTATTTCTGATCTTAGATCCAGCCACTAGTGAGGTTTAGTACAATTTTCAAATAGGTGCACACACACACACACACTGTACGAATGTGACTGGCACCAAACAGATTAACACAGGTAGGACGCTCGTAGCTTTACCCACATGAGCACTGGCAGTGTGAAGTGCCTAATTCTATTTCCAAAGGTTGCTGTCCAGAGAAAACCTTCATGCGTTTCTCCAGGATATGTCCCCAGGCTTCTCGGTCTGCTTGCCAACTAGTCTGGCTTGGAGTTCACTAGTGTATGACACACGCTGACTCTAGAGAGCAGGAAATAGTTAGGAATGGAGTTTAATAAGAAGACAGGATGGACTGTGATGGTTAGGTTGCTCCAGACAACTGAATTGACCAAGTTTGTGCTTATATATAATGGGCCTCTTTTATCCTCCCTCTCCATTTTCCTCTGTTTGTTCTGCCTTGATCTACCTTGATCCCTTCCTTTTCCTGCCTTTGGCCTTTCCCTTAAACAACGCATAATAAATCCTGTACAGTCCCACAGATCTCTTGTTCAGTCCCAAAGTGCTTCCCAGGGAATGCATCCAAGTATAAGTCCTATACCTCTTTATGCAGTAGTCCCCCTTATTTTGCATAGTATTCTGGAGAGGGTTTCTTCTGTTGAATCCCCTTGGTGAGTGGGTTTCACACTGAGGACAATGGCTTTAATTGTCCGTCTTTAATGGTCTTAGGAGTAGCTGATTTGGATGGATAAGGCTGTTTGTGTTCTCCCCCTTGTCATTCCAACTGTGTTCTTCTGATCATTATCTGTCTATTTTTAATAGCCATTAGCTAGATATCTTTGCAACTAGTCTTGGCCAGCTTTCTTTCAGTTAAGTATTTAAAGACAATGATTTAAAAAAATGCCTGTACCAAAGGCTGAGCATGGAAAACATTTACTTGGAAGGTTAGAGCATAGTAAAGTATCAAGTGGTAAAAGATGAATTAAAAAGGAATATGTGCCTTAAAACATGGCAATGGCATATATTGGTAAAATTTATCTTGGCAAAACATTAATTAAAGAGGAATATAGCCTAAGTAGCCATCAGACTAGTCTGCGATGATCCAGAGCTGTTTATTGTATGTTAAAGAGAGAATTTTATAGGTACTTCAGAGATGACAAATACAAACAATTCCTTCTTTGTCATTAATGTAAATTGAAAAGCTTCCATTTGCTTTGATATGTATTGATGGGATCATATTCAGTGTCTCCTACAAGACAGTAGGGTGTAATGAACTGGGTTTTGTATCTTTTAAAATTATTTGTGCTGCTCTTGACCTAATCTTCAGTATCTTTTTTCAGCTGCTGGTTCAGTTTGTTCAGAATACTTCTATTCCACTGGGGCAAGGGCTGGTGGAATCGGAACCAAAAGACATCACCTGTCTTTCTCTCCTTCCTGTTACTGAGACCTCAGAATGCAACAGACTCATGTTGCCAGGTAAAATCTGTGTGGCAGATCTTTGTGAGCATGCCCTTCGTAACAGCTGTATTTACTGCGCCACTGTGGCCCATTGCCTCTTGCTGATAAGGCATTCCAGGGATGGAGGAACAAGTTCAGAAGGATGACTGAAACTTTTCTTGTTTAATAGTGAAATCTGACTAGTTAGAAAATTCCTTCCTCTTCCAATTTCTCTCAAGCTCTAATTTTTTTCTAGAAAAACAACTTCATAGGAATCTTTTAGTCATAGTGTATTTATACTTTTATTTACTCTGCTTTCACTTTTTTCACTAGATGATGAAAGAGATCTTACTTCTCCAAGTCACACTAATCCTTCCAAAGAAGTTTCTTCATCTGCTGTCTTGAGAAGTCTCCAGGTAAATGTGGGCCCTGATGGAGAGGAAACAAGGGCACAGAATGTACAGAAACCATCTGAACTTCTGTCAACTCCAGAGACTTCCAGTTTATTGCAAGACCTCCAGCCCAGTGACAGCACTTCATTTATTCTTCTCAACCTAACAAGAGCAGGTAATTCTTCTTCTGTTTGTCATCTGGCTGGATATGTCTCAGCAGAATGCAGGAGATACAAGTACAACTCTGTCCTTGCTGCTTATGAAGGTGAAAGATCATGAAATTTGCTGGGCATTATTGGATATTTCAGAACATTTAATCATCAACAGCTTTCTACAATGTAGAGGTCAGTGAAGACTTTTACCGCGCAGCTATTGCATCTATGCCATGAACACTAGCCTCTGGGAAGCAAAAGAAATTTCCCTCTGTTACATTATCCTTCTGTTTCATGAAGTTGTCTTCTTTTCTAGGGCTGGGGTCTCCAGCAGAGCACTTGGTGTTTGTTCAAGATGAACCAGAAGATTCTGGGAATGACTTCCTCTCTCATGATAGCACAGACAGCAGTACGCCATGGTTCCTACGAGTGCAAGAACTGGCCCATGACAGTTTAATTGCTGCCACTCGGGCACAGCTTGCTAAGAATGCCAAAGCAAGCAATAATGGTAGGAAATCCCCTGATTCTGTCTCAAAAGTTGAATGTTCCGTACAAGGCCCCTAGTTTCAGCTTGTTTCTTCCTCTCTTTCACTCTTCCTTGCTTTTAATCTGTTCCGACATCTTCAGATCATCCGTGACAGAATTATACAGAACAACTATGTATTTTTTCTGCAGTATAAATAGGCTCCTCAGTTTTTGTCAGGGAATGAACTTTAGTGGAGCCAGCAGTTCCATTGTAGTCTGCCTGTTCTCTGGTACATATAAAGAGTATCTTCTTTCTGACTGGAGCTGCTTGTATTTCAACTTTAACTTTCAGTTTCAAGTGTCTGTTTTTAATGCATATTGTAATTCGTACTTTCTTCTTAGCTCCGCTGGGTTTGGAGATCAGCTTTCTGGAGTATACATAATTAGTCACATACTTTGTGACTTTATTATTTTAATAAATAATTGCAAACAAATGCAAGATCTCTGTTTTTTAGCTAAGGTGTTTTTAAAAAGAGTTATCCTGGCCGATACTTAAATTTTGTTCGTTGATACTGATACGGAGACCACTTTTACAGTTTTTGATGCATTGGCTTTCTCTTCTTCTTGTGATAAGCCTCATCTGGTAGCAGCTGATCTGGTACAGATAGCTTGTTGGGAATAGTTTATGGGCCTGGTAAGGTTTGCAAGTCTGTGTCTGACCTTTGTTATGGGCTAGGCAGCAGCGTGTAGGACATAGTAAACAATTAGTAGCTAGGCCCATACCTGCTTTACAGTCCTGTATCATATATGATGCTGTTTCTATCTATTAAGTTTGACACATTATAGTAATCTGTATCTGGTTTAGATTTTGGTGGACTCTTTCTTCCAGGTGAAAATGTTCATCTTTGCTCAGGAGATGGGCAGCCGAAAGACTCTAGCCCCATTCCTCATTTATCTCGCGTGGAAAGGAAGCTGAAATGCACAGTTGAGGGCTGCGACCGGACATTTGTGTGGCCAGCTCACTTCAAGTATCATCTGAAAACACACCGGTGAGCGGAATAAAGCTGTATGTTGTCATGACTTTGAAAAGCTGTGCTTAGTATTTGGGATAGTGTTAGGTTTTGACACCGACAAGCTGTGAAAACCTGGTATTATTGTTAGAAACACTAGACCTGTTGCTTGCTTTAGGTCATTTATGTTGAAACACTTTAACTCAATTTAGATTATTTTTGCAGGTCCTTGTTAGTGTTCGGTTTAGAATATTTGTGCTTTAACAAGTGCTCAGTAAAGAGCATCACTATCACTTCTGTGGTATAGTGAACCTTAGAACTTGTAGGATGCTATCGTATTTTTATATATCCTTGAATAAAGTTGCTTGCTCTAACAAATGACCCTAATCTTTTTTAGCTACAAAATTGGCAGTCTCTAAGGTAAATTGTAGATGGGCAGCTTAGAAACTAGGAAAGACTCCAATAGATATGAGCCCATCATCTTGCCCTGAGATAGGGCCAGCAGTAATTGCGTATTTTAAATCTACACATACAGTCATTTTTGATCCTCCAGTGACTGAAATTCCACAATGTTCCTGTACAATCTGTTGCACTGCTTTACTAAATCATTCTGGGTAGGGAACAGGCAAGGTAATATGATGAAAAGATGCTAGCTGGACAAATTCTTCTGGTGGAGCACCAGACTCTAGTTCCGTAGGACTAATTTAGGTCATTCACTGTGGTTGAGTCTCTCTGTTTTCTGATATAATTAATTTTGGTTTAAATGTTTCTGCTTTTTATTTAATCAAAAAAAGAAGTCAAGTGTTCATGAAAAATACATTGCACTAGCTGGTAATGAAATGGCTATTTTGTTGCTTTCCAGGAACGACCGCTCCTTCACCTGCCCAGCAGAAGGCTGTGGAAAAAGTTTCTATGTCTTGCAGAGGCTGAAGGTGCACATGAGAACTCACAATGGTGAAAAACCCTTTGTGTGCACAGAGCTGGGCTGTGGGAAACAGTTCACGACAGCTGGAAATCTGAAGAACCATCTACGAATTCACACTGGTGTGTTTTAGACCTCACCTATTTGTGGTCTGCAGAGGTGGGGTCTTTACGAAGGAACAAACCACTTCCTCCTCCCTCCTTAAACTTCTGAGAAAATTATATTGTTTATCTCTGCCCTTCATTAATGTCTCTTCTATCAGTTCACATTGATCTATAGGTCAAATTAATCAGCTGCTTACCCCCTTTACTATCCTGTGTAATTTCACACAGGTTTCACACTTCAAATGCTGTATGATGCTGCTGCAGTCTGCTCAAACCCATGCTCTGAAGATTTCCCTTCCTCCCTCAAGTTGTTTGATGGAGGGAAGGATATGTGTTGTTTTGGGGAGAAACTAGACTGTTCCCAAGGGAATAATTAGTGAACACAACTGCTGTAATTGTTTTTTTATAAAGAAGCTATTTTAAATTCCTGAAAGGCACAATAGCTTAGATATTTCTCCATTGTGGAGACCTGGTGGACACAATTGTAGCTGTACTGACATCTGGCTGAACCTGACTAGCTTATGTTATCTGTGCTGTTTGTAGAATGACTACATTTGGGAAATTTAGGGAAATTAATACAGTGGAATGAGTAGCAAAAATATAGTAGCAAAGTCTAGTAGAAAAAGGCAGTGATTTTCTAATTATTATTATTATAATTTTGGCATGCAAACTGCTCTGTTTGTGCTAGTGCTAATTCGGGATGTTACCATATGCTGGAGCCTATGTACTCTTAACTCATGCTCAGCTTTTTATATTAAATAAAACAAGAACCTTTATTTCATAGTGCTGTATTTTATATATGGTTTGTTTATACTGTCTCCTCTGGAGAATTTGATCCTGCCTTGTCAGTATTTTTAGAAGTTGGTGTGCCAGCCAAAGTCTTGACATCTGCACAAAATGCTTTAGGTGTTTTTATCCTAGAAAGTTGTTTGAGGGAGGCACACAAGTTACTGCTGAAATGATCAGCAATTTAATAGTTAGCAAAGTTCATAGTGAATATTCTGGTGGGTTGGTTGGTTGGTTTGTTTAAGCCTCGGGGTTATCACACCACTTAAACAAATGGCCCAGTTCAAGCCTCTCAGAATATTGTTAGCGATTCCCTGACAGCCTAGGAATGTAGCGTTGCATTACAGTTGGTTAACATTTCAGAATAACCTTGACAACTGTGGGAGCACAGGGCCTCTCTAGTAAAATTAAATCACAGATTATGTGGGCTGCCAGCAGCTGTTTATGCCTTCTGCCTAACTTAAACACTACCGTATGGTATGTAGTTTGTAGATACAAATGGGAAAAGGTTGCTATTTTAAAGAATTTGCAGTCTAGCTAGAACACACGGTTTGGGGGCAGATGTTGGGATATAGTTAAAAAATATATATTCCAATAATAAAATTTTGAATGGGTAGTAATAGCAGCCATAGTTGTCGCAATTTTCTTTTACACTTAAAGCTGCCAGCCAAGGTGCAGGTAAAGTTAATAGGCCCAGCTGATAACATGCACAATCCTCCATGATAGAGTGAGTGTTCTGTAACTGACAGAGTAGTAGCTTCTGGAAGAGTAAATAATAACTTTCTTAACTGCAAATTGATAATGTGCAATTAAGAGTTTGATCAGACCAAAGGTGTTACAAAACTGCAGGTGTCAATAGATCTAGGGTTTCTTATAGATGAAACAGTGTGCTGTTATTTTTGTCAGTAGTAGTTTTTCTTCCTTCTTCCCAAGTTTTATATATTTATAACAAACCAGAAGGTACAATCAGTGTTTGAGAATCTGCTACATATTTCAGCTTTGTAGCACCAATCAGAACATGCTGTGTTGATCCTTTTTGCTCGGATCTGTGGAATGCTATAGTAGATAAGCAGCTGATAAGTGTGTTGTAGGGAGAGGACTTCTAAAGGCAAAATCACTGTAGAAACAACTTTAAAACCAAGTTTACTCTGAAAGAACGATGTATATGTTAGACAATAAAATAGCTAAAATAGCTTGCCTAATCTCCTGTGGACTTGCTGTTACTCTGATACAATAGTCTAGTTAAAGACTTGAAATCATAGTGTTAAACATGGTATATCGAGTTCTTTAGTGGCATGTTGCAGGCAAAAGTTACCTGTAGTTTTATTTAAGGCTTTATTAAGAGGGTGTTTAGAACAGATTAATTATATTGCATTGCATTAGTTGTAGTCACCTCTCAATTTATCATCATTTAGACAAATACAAAAATAGCTGTGGAGATATATAAAAATAACAAATTTCAGCCTATGAGGACAAATTGTGCCTTGAATTACTATTCCTCCACACATCAATATAAATGACTGACACATCTCTCACGGGATTTTGGCAAGTTCAGCCTCATCTGAAATAAAGTATAGAATCTGATATGAAGGGAATACAGTTAATGGGATTTTTGGCAATCAGAGGCAGAAAGGGAACAGGATCCTGGGAGTGTGTGAAGCAGAGAGCTGGTTGTTAAGAACTGCATATAGAAGATAGATCATAGTCCAGGTACTTTTATTTTACTCTGTTGGTATTTATATACTTGGAAGATCCCTTTAGAAACAGTGGACTCTTGCTTTGATTTCAGTGAATGATGATCTAATAATATTTCAGAAAGAATGCCAGTGTTTTCTCTTGAAATTTGATTAAGAGAATGCTTTAAAAGCCTTAGGAAGCGTAGGTGTAATTTCTGTTGAACTTTATTGCATGTAAGGCCAAAGGGAGAATGGAGTAGAGATCTCCACGCTGTTCTCAGGGACTTGGACAGTCAGATCGAGTTCTGATCCCAAAATCTAAGAACCTACTTTTCCCTTGTAGGGGAAAAACCCTTTCTGTGTGAGGCGCAGGGATGTGGTCGCTCCTTTGCTGAATACTCCAGCCTTCGGAAACATTTGGTTGTCCACTCAGGTAAGAGTCTTCATCTGGTGTTCTGTGACCTATCTGAGAAAAGATCTTTATTGTAGGACTTTGATTTGATTTCCTTAAGAAAAATCCCTGTTTTCTACAGGACTTCTGGTCATAGTGTTTCATGACTGCCTTTGTGGTGCCTGTAGCTGGTACACTTTAATCTTTTCTGTTGTTTCTGTTTCTAAATTTTATGTTTCTAAATTCAAATTACATTTTTAAAAATAAATTTTTTAATTGTTTCTAAAATGTCATGAAGTTGGGTATCTGTTTCATAACTGCTATTTTCTTATTCAAAAGAGAGAATCTAGCACCTCATTCATAGCCATTCAAATCTGAAATCTCTCATGAGTGGGTTTCTGCCATAGATAGGGTTTTCCTTTATTTTTTAATACTTGTAATTGGACAAAACATGAGATGGAAATGTACTTCACAAGTGTTTCAAAGCTGCTGCCTTCTGTTTTGATTGATCTATTTTAAATATCATCAGCACATGATAAATATGGCATATTTAGGGAAGGGGAGATTTTATTGAGGTAGGAGCTTTTGGGACTACGCAAGTTCTCCATGCTTTTTTCTTTCCTGTCTCCTTGGCTTCTATGCTATTGACTTCACAAGTATGGACAGCATACTTGTATTGTGAAAATGATAGATTGCTCTGTAAAATGGAAATCCTTTCACAGTGACAAGTCGTTATCCGATCTCTGCTCAGTAATGTAATCCAGATGCTGCAGCTTGTTGTGTGATGGCAGGAGATAGCTTCCTTGCCTCTGCTTCCTTGCTTTTGGTCATTTTATTCTAGGTATGGAACATCAAATATTTCCATGTCACTGAGTAAGAGATTCCAAATAACCTGTTCCCTCTCACAAATCAGACTTTAAGACTTTATGTTACTCTTCAGATTCGAGTTTTCCAACAGGTGGCAATACTGATACCTAAACCTCTTCTGTTCTAGAAGCTTATTGCTCTCCAGGAAACAGGAGTATTTCTCATTTGTTTTTTCACTGACAATTAGCACCAGTGGTGTCAACAGCCATTTCAAAACAGTATGATTGGCTTCTTGGTTGATGAGATCTTTGTTCCCAATTTGGTAATTCTTGGGATATTTTCCCCCCTTCTACTCCAAGGAGTGAAGCCCCATCAGTGCCAAATTTGTGGGAAGACATTTTCCCAGAGTGGCAGCAGAAATGTGCATATGAGGAAACACCACTCCCGAATTGGAACAGCTGGCAGCAGAGAGCGAGAACAGCCAGGTAAGGAAGGGAGGGCACTCTCTGTGGGGGAGAAGTGCAGGAAAGAATTAGTGGATGGTCAAAGAGAAGGGAAGATGTTTGTCCTGAAAATACAAGACCACAAGCCAGTAAGGAATAAAAGACTCTTCCTTTTGGAGACGAGGGTGGATTGCTCACCCTCCTCTTTTCTAGGATAGAAAACAAAGGTGTATTTCTGTATTGTGGTCAAGGGGCAGATAAGTTTATTGTTTTCAAAATTAACATGAATCTAGTATCTTTTTTTTACATGGAATTTGTGGCCTTCATTACATATTCTTCTTGTAAGCAGCCTGGTTTTTCATGCAATGTGAATTATTTAAAGAGAAAGCCAAGCCTGCATTAGATCCTGCCATACTAAGGCTCAAAACAGTAAATACAGGAGTTACCATCCATTGGAGCGCTGGATGCCCAAAGAGTAGGAATGGATAAATTAGGTGTCTAGGGAAGAAGTCTATGTGACTTGAAGGGGGGCAGGCATGGTATCTTATATTGCAGTATCATTACATCATGAGAATGTTGTTTTACCCTTTTTTTTTTCACAATAGAATCACTGATGGGCAGCAGTTTGCTGGAAGAATCTACAGTGCATAGTAAGAATCTGATCTCCATGAACTCTCAGCCTAGCCTTGGTGTTGAGTCTCTGCACCTGCCAGACACCGAGTCTATTATTGGAGTCGAGGAAGGCGAGACCAGCTGCTCTTTTTTCCGCCCTCTTATATGTGGTGACTGAAGTGGGATCGATCGTTCCTCCTAGAGGCTTACCATGTTGCAGTGGGATGAGTGAACATTGCTTTAACTGTGCACAGAGCGGGTGGGTAGATGGAGAATGAATCATAAAACTGGAGTTGGAGAAGACCTACCGGACCAAGTTTCTCTCTTGCAGAGCTTAAAAGGTGAAGTCTGCTGCTTAGGTGTCATTTAGCCCATGTCGTGGAACGCCATTTCAAAACTGTTTATGCAGTCCATTCTCCTAAAGCCTAAAGTGTTTGTTTTGCTGGAGCACCTAGGAGCCCCAGTTAAGGACCAGGACCTCATTGTGCTAGGCACTGTACAAACAGTCAGTATCTTGAGCAACAGGCCTTCCTTCCATCCTTTACTTTCAGAGGCTATATTCTAATACATCTCACTGTCAGAAGCTGACTTACTATCTGAAATAAATGTACTACTTGATCTCATTTAATTACATTTGCTGTGTTCTTTTCCTGCTTTCCCCAGTCACTTTTTCCTCCAAAATTTGTTTGGTATGTCAAGATCTATAAATGAGTCTACCATGTAGATGTTTTGAATTTTTGTTAACTTACAGACTTTCTTCAGAATTGGCATTATTAAGAATGCAGAGTTTTGCTAAGATACTATGTGTCTGTAATAGCTCCTATGCAAAGAGAATGCTTTGAGTTTATATTGCTCCCTAGCTGAATGTAAAGGTTGTGCTGCTGTCGGTAAAGGTTTTGTAATTTGGAGGTTCTTACAGAGCTCCACTGGGTACCTCTGAATCAGGATCTGATGTGATTTGGCTATCATCTCATCAGTTGATGGGAGATGCTCCAGTGAGATGTGTCTTTACTACAGTATTTTTGTAGGTTAGCTGAACAGGCTGTAATTCTTTTAACTAAAAATAACAAAATATTTTCATAAAATGCAAAAATCCAGAGCAAAAGTTGAAATTCTTTTTGAGATATATTAAGAGATTACAAATCTCTTTTAGGATTACAGAAATGTAATCCTACTTTCAGAACACTTTGTTTAGCAAGAAGGGTGCTAGTGAGTTTCAGTTACTTCGTTTGATGCTTTTACTTTCATCACCATTTCAGCAATTTCTGTTTAGGGACCAATATTAAGACTTGGGTTTATCTGTTACTGTATTCATGCATGTCACCTTAGTATTTGTTAAAGGGATATGGCATAATATCATGTATTAATTTAAAGTCAAGCCTTTGTTCCTCCTTTGTTAAGGTTTTCCTTCACACTTCACATTTCTTTTTCCAGCATTATCAAGTATTATTGTGGAAATTAGCAACCAATTTTAGAAAATTCCCCTTAAAATGTATGTATTAAAATGTCACTCCCACTGCTCCAGATATATCCATACAAGCCCAATGGGCTTTAGACCACAAACTTGGAGCATGGAAGAAATCTGTCCTTCCTCTTTCAATGTGACAAGGCATGGTAACAATATGATTACATCACGGCTCTTTTCCAGGGGATACAGGAGAAAGAACAGCCTTTGTGTGTCCTACACAATTAAACCTATGTAGAAACTGGTATGCTGGTAACAGCCGTCTTTGAACTCTCCCAGGTGCTTAAGCCTCTTCTCAGTGTGGGTCAGTAAGGAGGACTGCTGCAACCCAATGCATTCGGCTAGGTATCGATCTCTGTGGAAGTGTAACATAGCAGCCTTAAAGATCTGTCACCGTTTAGGGCTGGGCC